>NC_135774.1:29709251-29745688 GCF_028453695.1 Augochlora pura | reverse complement strand
GATGTGTGGTACTCACCAAGTTTTCCGACGAGCTGGGCGACCATGCTGTCTCCGGCCACGGCCCAACGCACCTCGAAACCCAGCCTGTCCTCGAGAACTTCGCAGTTCAGTTTCGACTGAAATCAAACGACAGAACCGTTTACCATGACGCGGCTTCGCTCCGCGACCCGCCACACCCGTCGATCGCAGATCCCCCATCGTCTGGGATCGATCCCATCGGCCGGATAAGAACCGCGACCCGAATCGAGTAGTACAGTCGAAAAGAAAACGATCGTGATTCCTCGAGGTAAGAGACAAAGGGACTCGTGTTTCAAGAAAAATACGTTTATTCGTTTATACGTTTATTGTTCATCTGTATACGTGCACTCCCGTGGCTCGCGAAGTATCTGCACTTGGTCGACAGAGCTGGCCTAACCGCAGCGAGCGTTCTCCAATGAGAACCGCCCTAGTCTCGTATCACAGTCATAATCGCAATTCCAGTTCCTCTCACGCTATTTACAAAAGTAACGCTTCCGTTTCGGCGCCGTTCACTTTCGCTCCGGTCTCTCTCTCTCTCTCTCTCTCTCTCTCTCTCTCTCTCTCTCTCACTCGCTAGGACACGCTGCCTCGCCGACACCTCTTTGATCGAGCGTGATCTCGGTCGTCGATCACGCAACACGAGTTCACCCTCTCTCTTTCATCGCCTCCCTCTCTCTCTCTCTCTCTCTCGCTCGCCCGCTTCGAACGCTCGCGAGCATTCCGAACACGCTCTCGCCGCTTTGAAAGCTTCGCCGACTATGGTCCCGTCGTACGAAGCTCCCTCGTTTTCTAGATCCTCGTTCGAACACTGCTTGCTTTTACCCTGTTCTCGACCTTACAATTAGTCGGAGCGATTTGCGGTCATCTTTATTCCTTTCGTGCTCCTCGACAATGGCGAATCCGTTTTCGCTCGGAGTTCGAGCCCTTCTAAGAGCGCGACGGGAACCGCGGCGAAGGGCTCTCCGCAATTGGAACCATTTATAAACTGAGTTGGGATGTTTTTTTTTTAAAAACAACCCTATAGATCGTTCGGGTTCGTTCAAGTGTCCTTCCTTCATGCGGTCTTGGCATTCGCGAGCGTTCCGCCAAGCTTGCTCGCTGCGCACGCGCTTTCGTCTGGAGAACGATGCGGGTCGTCGGAGCGATACCGACAAATATTTCACGGGGGACCATGAGGGCCCGGCGACTCGTATCGTTCCCGTGGAAATGGGAGCGACCCTGCACTTTTGCGTCCCTTGAAAAAGGGACCCTACGAGCAACGGTGAGAATTAAAGCGTCTAATTTGCGAGTTCGTCGTGTCTGCTAGGATCTAGATTCTATATTCCAGAGCAACGATTCTCAGCCTATGGGATTCGTTGTACATTATCACAATATTCGACTATTTTTCTGCAATGTGGATCGAAATCCAAAAGGCAATAAAAATTTTGATTCTTTCTATTTTTGTAATTTTCTTGCCGAGACAACGTTCTAAATTGTGCTTTTTTACATTAAAAAAAATTGATATCTTTCTTGGCCGGTCTTTTTAAAGAAAACTGTGCATTAAGGGGTTAAAGATGGCCGACACTCTCTAGCATTCGTTTTCCATATACGTAAGCAGGTACTACATATTGAGTAAAGGGTTTTGAGAATCGCCGCTCCGGGGCAGTCTAATTCATCATCCGAAGATGACCGTCATCTACAGCGCCCCACGTCTCTTCCACGATAATCTCTTCTACCTAATCTCTGCTGCAGCGTAGATTTCCCCGCGACGTCTTTTCGAATTTCATCGGATCTCCGGTTCCGGAGCGCGTCCGCGCCGCGCCGCGGTACGCCCGGGCGACCGGAAGTCAGGTGCGCAGCTCGCGCGGGTGCATCCGTGCACGGACGGCCGGCGGTGCACGGGCTAAAATAAATAAAGGTTGCGGTCCCGAACTTTGCGCGGGCGGCTGCCACGCGGCCGGGCCCCGGCAACTTCGCGAACGATCCCCCCGGCTAAATATTATCGCAGGCTCGCGCCGTCGGCGATCTCCGCGGCGGAAAATCGCCGGTCCGGAACTTCCGCTGACTCGTGCGGATGTCGCGGCCGACTGCCGCGTAAACGAGGCCCCCCGCGGGCCTGATCCAACGCCGGGGTTCTCGTTCGGGAGACATTTTTCCCGGGGCCGGCCGGGTTCAGTTTCCCGGCAAAAGTTTCGGCACGGAGCGATTCGACGACTAACGAAGCGGCGGTGACGGGTCGAGGTTTCTATAGTGGCACGGCTCGGGCTCAGCTTTCCCTCCGTAGTCGCGCGTTGGAGAAATCCAACGAAATTAGTTGGCTTTTGGCCGGAAAATAAATCGGCTTTTTTCGACAGTCGTTTAAGACTTGACGATAGTCGAGACCTTAAACCGCAGTGACGGTGTTATACGGAGCGACTAGTATTCTACTGTATTTTGGAGAATAACGTTGTCTGCCATCCGAGTGGATTTGTGAGAAGAGATGTTTAGTGAGGAAGATTATTTAGGAAAACCCTACAAATCACATGAAAGAGATCTGTCCAAAATAAGATATAATATTAGCGACTCCTGTAGCATTGTTCTGATAGTAGATGGAGCGTTTCGTCGAAACTCAACTCTTTGCACAGTGAAAGTATATTCATACTAAATCCGAAAGATATTCGTTTCTTCGAAAGAATGTTTGATTCTGTCGTCAAGATCCAGGGATAATATTACGTGACGACAAGGAAGAAATACTGCCTCGTTCTGTCAGAGGAATTATTAAGGACGAAGACGGACGTCAAAGAAAATCGCAGTGCAAGAGATGAGAAATCCCGCGACGCTATGGAGATAATATTATCGTGAAACTAAAAACAATTCACGGGACATAGTTTTGCGCGCACCCTTGCCGAATCAACGATCAAAAAAAGGAAGGTCCACGCATTTACGAAGCGATTCGAGGGCCTTGTAGCGCGACGTTACGGAGGAAAACCTGTGCCGATTCGAACGGATCGGGGCTCTCAGTATCGAACGAAAGAGTCGAGCCTCCAGTCGCCGTGGAACCGCATCAGTCTGGCGTACGAGTTCGCCTGTGGTTCGTCGGCGAGCTGGCGGGTTCTCGATCGTTCCGGCTGGTGTGCGGATCTATGCGCCTGCGGCCTGGAGCTGCGGTATTGTTCCTGATACGCGCGTTCGTCGGGGTTCGCTGCGTCGTCGCCGTATTGCGCGACCGCCGCCGCCGCCGATCTGCCGGTCTGGATCTTGTCTTCTCGGCGGAGGATCGGTGGTCGGTAGGTGGTCGGACGCTGGTATTGCTGCTGGGCGAGCAACGCGTTCGCGAAGATCGACGGCGATGGCGACGGCGACGGCGACGGCGATGGCGACGAGGAGGAAGCCGACAGCTCGTACAGGCTCGCCAGACCGACCGTCTGTCCCTGCCCTCCGCGGTGCACGTTCTGCAACACAAGGGACAGAGACAGGGTGTTATGCATGGGCCTGGGTTAGCGAACAAACTCTCACTCACTCTTCTTTCGTTCACTCTCCCTTTATCTCTCTCTCTCTCTTCCTCTGTCTCTCTAGCTGTCTGCCTATCTCTACCAAACTTTCTGACGCGCGACATACAGGGTGATCTAGCATCGACGGTACCGAATAGGGGATGATTTTACGTAAAAAGACAAATCGGAAGTAGAGAGTAACATTTTTCTGATCGAGGCTCGGTTATCGTGAAAATAAACTTTGAATACTCAGCATTTTCAACCATTTTTATATTAACTATTGAATTAAAATTATAATATTAAAATTAATATTTAAATTTGACATTTATATTAAATATTGAAATTAATATTTAAATTTAAATATAAAAATATTGTTAAATTAATATAAATATTGAATTGCATGTCTAATTTTCATTTAAATACATTCTCAGTCCATAGAAATTAGAAACGCAGTACGTCACAGAGTTCATATTAATTATATTAGTACCACTGATAGTACCATTGATTTATTACTACTAACAGATTCAATTACCACCGTTAATAGTACCTTTAAACTAGTACTATCAAAATCTAAACCATAGTTACTGCAACGCGTGTACGCTGAATATTCAAAGTCGATTTATACGACAGCGAGGCGTCGAACGAAAAATGTTCTATCTTATCGCCGATTCGTTTTTGCACGTCGAATCACCCCTTCCCCGTCGTACCATCGATGCCGGGACACTCTATATTGATCGGGACACGGCGGCGTTTACCTTGAATCATCGGTAGACACCTACGCGAAATCACCGCCGGCGGAGAACAAACGAACGGGGGACCGTTTGCGCGGAAAATCGCGACGTCGTCGCTCGACGACTTCCGTTCGACGGATATCCACACAAATATTGACGGAGACGCGCGCGCGCGCGCTCGTCGTCGGGGAACAATGACGAGTCTCTCCCCGTCCGTCGCGCGCTGCCTCGTTTAGACGAGCGCGTTCGCTCGCGTCGCGAGGATCGCCGGATGATTTCGGCCTAGGCGAAATATCTGGCAGGACGCGTTGATTATCGACGCGACGAAATAACTCGTCGACCCCCGGCGATACTATTCCCGTCGACGCTGTACAGCTAGGAACGGTTGCCGACGAAAATTTTGCCGGCGAATCGCTGAGGATTCTATAACGACGCGTGGCGGAGCAAGACGGGGCAAATCGGCACACGCGGAATGTCGCCGGAATATGAAACTACGTGGAAGTTGGTGTAGCCTTTTGGGTGGGTCGGGGTAGTAGCAACGCGGACGTGATTCGGCGTCGGAGTCTTCGGGGCTAAAGACGATGTAAATCGATCGGGAACGGGGTAAAAGCCTGCACGTCTCCCTTCCTCCTGTCAGCTCGGACGTGATTCGCATCGAGACGGGTGTGCGGGGGGGGGCCCTTGCCGAAACGCGGCCGGGGCTACGGGCTACGGGCTACGGGCTACGGGCTACGGGCTACGGGGTGCAGATACTTCGTGGCCGCGCGATACCGATTAATCGGGATCCGAATCTGGACTGTTCGCGAGTCCCGAACCTTCGTTCCTTTAAATCCGGTCGCTTCTCGTCGGACGGATCGAGCGAAGGACGGAGTCCGTCGCGTCCGTTCGGGAAGCGTCCCTCGGTCGTTTCTCCTGGCGCAAGGATCCATCGGGCTGTTGCAAAAGTAATCCCGGTTTTTCGAATATAGAGACAGCTTACGAAAAAAGCCGAGGTTACGTTTGCAGCAGCTCGATAGGCTGGTTCGGGAAGAAGCGAGGAAGGATTGTCGAAACTGTTGCGCTATACAGTCGCTTCTTCGTGGATAAATAAAATGAATAAAATGAAAGACAAAAGGTGGTCTCGGGCGGATCCGCCATCCGGAAGCATCCCTTCGGTAAAATTGTCCTAAACGCGGGGACAGTGGTTTTCAATTTCCAAGCGGAAAGAAACGTGCGCGCCCCGCGTCCTCGGCTCCTTAGTTTGGTGCAACTATTAAACGTTCTATGTGAAAGACCTCGGGGGCCCGACCGGCGTTCCGTGGATAAGACCGCCTCGGACCCGGCGGGCCTTTTAATACTTAATTGGTGCAGAGAAACGGATTGAAGAACCTCGGCGTGACCGGCACGTGCGATTCGCGCGGGACGGAACGAGACGGTTTCGGAAGGTGTTCGTGCCGGCGTCTGTCCCCCGTATGGCCAGCTCTCCCGGCTACGGGAAGGCATTCCAGCTTACCTGCGGCGAGACTCCGAGCATCTTCAGGGATGGCGGCACGTTTACGTTCTGCGGGATTTGCACGTGGCCGAAATCAACGGCGAACGCCTCGCACCAGACGCCGAAGTGGCCGATCTGGTGGACGGTCAGGTCGTCCGGCAACGTGAGCACGATGGTCTTGTGATCGTAGGAACGCAGGGGGACCGTCCTTCCGTACTCGTCCGGCACCCTGATCCCCTGCGGGGATGGCGATGGTCCGACACCGACCCAGAACTTAGCGTCTGCAACACGGGTTTACGGTCGATCGATTGTCCGCGATCAGACGCTGAACGCGGTGCTGAATTGTCTGATACTAGAAAGTTTAATAATCGAAAGTTTCGGTTGGAATTCAACCCTTTCGGTACGAGCACTCTGTCCGCCGCTACGCTCTCACTGTACGAGGTGAAGGCATTGAATTAAGTAAAAACTGTGCTTGACAAAGAGACGTTTGTTTAACGAAAGTGTTGCTCGTAGCTCAAGAGATATAAAATATTAACAGATATTTATACAAAATTCTGTTATTTATACTGGTACTACTGGTATACGGATACCGGATATATCCGGCACTCGTATCGAAAGGGTTAAAGGTAATCACAGCGCAAAGTGTCTAAATGATTTCGAGAACGTCGCAGGTAAGAGATCTATCATTTTCGATTAAGATTAGAAAAGCTTCCGGATCGATATGTTAATGATAATTGAAGCATACCTGGAGCCTCGCCATCGTAGGTAAAGCCGGGCACCAAAAGCGTCTGAGCGTCGACGACGACGATCGGCTCGGAGCTGACGGCATGCACGCCGCTTAAAGCAGCCAATTTCTGCGGCTTCGGGTAGTTGAATCCCCGTGGTATCCTGACATCACCGAAGCTCACCTGTGAAAGCAAACGGCACGCTTTACACGATGTCCGACCGACGAACGGTATTTAACGCGGGAAAGCTTGGCACGCATGCGAACCGTTCGCGAAGCGCCTCGTTAGGAACGGAAACGCCGAGCTCTCTCTCTCTCTCTCTCTCTCTCCGTTCTCAGTCATCGTGATCGAGCTTATCATTCGCGACTCGATATAAATTTCGCGTCCATCCGGCGATATCGAGGACGTAAATCGACGAGCATCGTGAACAAGCGGCCATCCAGAGCGGCACTATCGTGTGCTGCTCATTAAATCGGCGGCGCGCCGTCGCTCTTCGCTCGTTTGTTCGATACGTTTGCGATCTCGCGGCGATCCGTGATCCGCGCTGCGACGGTTTTCGCGGCGATCGATTCGCCGATAGCGGAGGGAACCGACCCGTTTCACAGAAGTTCGAGCATGTAATCGAGCCTCGTCAAATTGGGCAACTTTCCGCCCGAGAGTCGGTCTAGGTTCTCTGCTAAACTGCAGTCGCCGAGATCCTTTAACTGCGGAACGCAGCCTGGAAACTGCGACGGCTTATTTCGGAAGGCTTTCGCAACGACTTCGCGTGCCTTGAGATCCTTCTTTGCGCTGAAGAAGTTTCGGCTAATCGTTGTTCAATTATAACGGAACGAATTGGAGACGGTATTTATATTGTCCGAACTGCAATTTTACAGTTTTACAATCTTCTCAGGAGTTTAACTCCTTGCGCTATTACGTTTTTCATAGCTACGTTGATTATGATCATTTCGTCCTATTTCCTTGATGCTATGAGATGATTCTAGTGTCTCGATTGTCCTCGTTTACTTTCATTCCCAGATATCGACGACAGGGGATTTAAATCTTGTTTAGATCTAACACGCTCCGTGCCAAGCTGTTCAATCAACGCTTTAAAAATCGATATAATATTTTTATTTAATTATCGTCAATATAACTATGAAAGAAACTTATTATGGATCCATCCTTTTGGTGGAAATTATTACTTTGTCATAAAAGTATCTTTTTAATGCACTGAATAGCTATTTAAGCGTGTACCAACAGTGGTGCACGTGGCACGGAACGTGTTAATAGAAACGATTGGCAGCCATATTTATCGCGATTCGTGCACGAAACGTTCGCCACAAGTCCGACTCGTTATTATAGTGCAAGGGGTTAAACGCTCCAAGTTGATCTATCCCCGACAAGTCCGAGTCCTTTTCGACCAGGTGTCTTCCACTCGCGCGAACGGAAGATTCCCAAGAGTAGATGGAATTCCAATTGTGGCGCGACGGGAATGAATGGGCAGGAATCTGAATGGACGATCGGTGATCGTCCACTCTTGATCATCGTCCGATTAAGGATCGGCAACCGGACTTTCGGGTTTTCCTGAGAGCCGGCGCGGCTCGCCAGGTGTCCGGCGCGATTAAATATAATTCCCGATGAGATTCTAAGTTGCTGACGCGGTCGCGACACGGCAACCGAACCGATTACTTTCTCGCGCGACGGCGACAATCGCGAGCGTGAAAGTTGCGCCGCGAGGAAACGACATACCGGTTTTCACGGCGCCGTTCGCCCGATACCGACGCGTCGGCGAAGGTCACGAGCATGATCGATCCGCCGATCGGTTCGCTACTCACGGAGAATCTGTCGCACCACACCGAGAACCATTTGATGTCGTTCAGCGTTTTGTTGTCGGGCAACGTCAGCGTGATGTCCTCCTTGCGGTATCGCCTCAGCGTCTTCGTTCTGTCGAATCGAGAAATTGGTTTAGTGAGAGTAATTTTAGAGTAGATAGAGTAGTTAGAGTAGATAGAGTAGGTAGAGTAGGTAGAGCAAGGATGAAATAAATCTTCGAGGCCTTCTCCGCGATTTAAAAGTTATTTAAAATTACGAAGCCGGGTGGACAAGTAAATAAAATTGAAAGGCGCGATGGAAATAATTTTCTAACAACTCTGTCTGTTATTTGCAATTCTATCGACTTCCGTAACTCTTTTCCTTTATTCTAACGCTCTGTTAAAATTGTTCCAAGCAACCTTAATTCTTCTCCCACTGTCGTTACTTTACGTCTTACCGCGATCATCGCCGTCGTTATTCTTATTACACGCTCGTACTCGTGTACTCGCTGTTATTACAATTTCCGTAACAGAGTTTCCAGACCGTTCGCGCGGCGATAAATTAAAAGATGCAACAACGTCGGCGAAGGATCGAC
Organism: Augochlora pura; assembly: GCF_028453695.1. Lineage (NCBI taxonomy): Eukaryota > Metazoa > Arthropoda > Insecta > Hymenoptera > Halictidae > Augochlora > Augochlora pura. Next base: position 29,736,908 of record NC_135774.1, on the reverse strand, counting down.
CGAGTACACAGACGCCGAAGTCCGATTCGCATCGTCTACGCGCGACTCGCTCGCTCGCGCACGCCATTATGGAAACTGGTTACACACCAAGAACCGACCAATAAATTCTAACGAGCATTTTAACTTCGCCGGGGACTAATTAATCCCATTAAATCATCATTTCCTCGAACCGATCCGTAAACGTTTTGCGCTCGCATTAATCCCCGTGTAATTGTAGTGTTCGTTTAACGAGCACCAAAAGAGAGAGAGAGAGAGAGAGAGAGAGACGCGAGTTTCCACGGCTAATTAAGATTCGCAGAAGGGGAACACAGGGGGGGAACGATGGTCAATGAAAAATCGGCGTGCTCACCCTCCTCGCTCGTCCCGCAATCTGATCCCGTCGCCGTCGACTCTGTCCGTGACGCCCACGTAGAAGAAAGCGGCTGGAAAAAAGGAAGGAAAAGATCGCCGCGATTAGGAGGCGGGACGATCGCTGGTTTACCACTTAATTAGCGGCGCTCGGCAGCGCGATCGCCGGCCAACTTTTCGCCGTTTCTCCTGGAACAGAGGACCGGGTGGGCGCGCCAGTCGTTTCGCCGTTTCCGAGCCCCGATCGTTTCGTGACTTTGTCGCGTGTCCGAAGGCCGCGAGCGCGCGCGCGCGCGCGATTTCGATTTTATCGGCCGCGCAGGAAAGTGAGAGCCGACGAGTGGAACGGGCCCGGCCGGAAACCTTTTACGGCGGCCGCGGCGGGTCGGCTTCAATGCTCCGATTCGATTTCTCCGGTCGAACTGTGCCCGTCGAGAAGTTCTCTCTCGGGATCCGTCGATACCGTCGCGCGACACTCGGCATCGCGAGTGCCGCGGGGATACGCCGAACGGTATTTTTATTGTTCCTCGAAGGACACCGCGACGCTTTCGATCAAATTCGAAAGCACCTTGTGCTTTAGACCGACGGCCTGGAACACACCCGATCGACGGAATCTCGACGGGATACGTGCCTCGACTTTATTCGATTCCGCCCCGATCGGACCCGGCACGATTTCAATAATTCCGAAGCCAACCCGATATCGCCGTTCCCCCCCGCGCTATCCCGCGGACGATCGAAATGAATTACTGTTTCTCCGGGAAGCGGAAAAGTTATGGAACCGCTCGCGATAATTATTCCGGTCGCGGTGCTTGAAAATAAAATTATGTAAACTGTAATAGCATCGTTACGATCTCCATAATTTTCAAGCGGGGAGCTCGATATCGCCGTTACGAACTATCCCCGACGAGGGTTCGAGCTAATTGGACTGCAGATTTTATGCATTCGCGGCGATAATAATGGGCTGGAATTTAAGGCTCCGAGGAAGCAAGACAATTTTAATACGTTTCCAAATGATTAGAATTAATAGACCGAACAGTTTGTGTTCATTTAATTCTCGTTTCTCATAATCGTTTTGGAAGATGCCTGTCTTGCACGAAGATCTGACAAAGAGAAATTTCGAGTCGACAGACAGATTTAACCTGTTAGCTGCGTATTAAGGAAATAGTAATTTTAAATATTATAATAAAAATATTTCTTCAACGATTTATGTCAAATAAAACGCATAACAAAATTTATCTTCCAAATATATCAACGCAGCTAAGTGGTTAAGAACCTCGTTTTTCACTTAAATTACCAACTAACAAAACACGTATTTACTCGATTTCATTTTTTTAGAAGTGATTTAGAAAATTGGTATTGTACATAAAAATCTGCAGGTTATTAACTACTGTTTCTTTCAGAATAAAAAAAATCGCGGGATCATTTTAGATCATTTCGGATAAGCGCGATTCGAGATCGACTATATCAGTTCGAGGGGGATGTTTTCAAACGGGAGTCATCGGTCTCGGCAAGGAGAAACCGCGAAATGCCAGTAGTCGGCTGTTCTCCGCGGGGAAAGCGAGCCGAGCCCGCTACATGGAAGCCGTGGGCTCCCCGTAATGGGAAAGTTGAGCGCTTCTTGGTTACGAACTTGGCCCTTCGCCATCGTACGTGAAGTCCTTGATGAACAGAGTTCGCCCGTCCACGGCGTAAACCTCACCGCTGACGCCGTGGTGAAGTGCCGACAGCTTGCCAATAAGCCTGCCGTAATAAGGCTCGCTGCATACCCCTGCAAAACGAAATCGAGATTGATTAATTACCATGGATTACCGCCGCCAGCCAAATATCCATCCAACCTCCCATTATTATTCAAGTCACTCCCAGCTAGCACCGGTTTATCAGAAAACAATGCCAACTCTGTGTGTGTCCCAAACCCGGGGCAAGCGAATGGCGGACCCCGAGGCATCGCGTTTTCGAATAGTTCTTGCATTGTTGAATTGTGCATTGTGAATTACCTTATATACAGGATATGTAAAAAATGTTTAATAATCGGGAAATGAGAGATTTTTGGAGTAGTTTTTTCCTTTGGGAAAATTCAATTCGCGGCTTCGTTTAGGAGTTATTAAGGAAAAGCAGTGACCAATGACAGACGGGATCGTTGGCTTGGCCTGCTAGTATTACATGAGCTCTTCTCTGATTGGTCAAGGTTTTTCGTTAATAACTCATTAAGGAAGCCTCAGAGAGCATTTTTGTAAAGGAAAGAGTTGTTTCAAATGACCTCAGGAATTTTTAGAACCCTATTAGATTATTGCAGAAGCATCTTTGTTTTTTACAAGCTAAAAAACCAAAACTTTGTTACTCGAAGAACCGAAACTGTTCTTACCACAGCCTAATAGATAATTAAAAATCTAACCATTGTAAAATCAAAATAGCATACATCTAGCTTATATTGCTCCATTCCCTACTGTACAATAAAATAATAATAATAATTACAATGCTCAAAAATACGCCTAAACGACGCCTTAAGATGAAGATACTTTACAACTTTCCTCGAAAGCTCTCGACGTCCTCTGCAACCCGAACCAAGCAATTACTACAAGAAATCAATCTCGCGATCTCGACCAACGCGCGGACGGTTTGTCCAGCTTGCAGCGCGGCTTGATAAATCCGGCGAGACCGCGGTGGACGCGTTACCGGCGTGGTTTGTTATTATGACATATTTGGAAAGGAAGAGAGATCCGATGGAGCCGTGATAAACGATCGCCGTGGTCTCGAATAATTAAGCAACGGGACGGCGGTCGTAGGATCTAGGTACCCGGGAACCGGTCGCATGCATAACTAATCGCGTTCAGGATATCGCGTTAGTTAGAATAATAAATTCTGTTGGACTCGGGTTACCGATCGGTTAACGGTAAGTCGATGTCCATCGACGACGGGCACTCTCGCATCCGTCGCGATGTAGACCGTGGATCGTTACGCGGTATGCAAAAGCCGGGGGTTCTGCGAATCGTGGTTCTACCGCGAGGATCGGGATCGCTCGCGCGAGCGAGACGGATGGGCACATAGATAGAGAAAGAGAGAGAGAGAGAGAGAGAGAGAGAGAGAGAGAGAGAGAGAGAGAGAAGGGAGACCACGGGATCGCGAGGCTCGGCCGCGCGGAGATCCATTTCGCAGGGTGTCGATCGCCGGTCCCGATTCCATCGGAGATTCCTTCTGTCGGTGGAATCGTTTACGAGCGCGGCGAGCGGAGTTCCCATCGGTCCGGAGTCGGCCACGAGGAAACCAGGATCGCATAAATATGGATCGGACGTCAAGGCCGGACCGTTCGGTTCCGATCGATGCTAACGAATCGAAACAGGGGAACCGGTCCGATGATCGGTCGTCCATCTAGCTACGCCTGTGTGCCGGAGAGCTTGTACCGTTACCGGGCTCTCCCAACTGGACAGGATATCGTCCATCGGACGAGATTGACGCGTGGCCCGAGCATAAATCCTCGGATCGACGACGACGACGACGACGACGACGATGCAGCCGCGAATCGACGCCGGAGGATAGGCCTGTTTCGCGATCCCGGGAAAAATGCCACGATCCCTGAAAAATTAGACGAGGAGGGTCCCGCAAAAGAGATCGGCGCGGCCGTTTCGTTGCCGTTAACTGTCGTTTGTAATCGGTGATGTAACGTGCGCCGGGCAAACCGGTGTACCACTTTGTCCCTGGTATTTGATAATTGGAGAAAAATCGGACGCGGATGCGGCTCGCGCGCGGTTTATGCATCCAGCCGCGGAGAACGCACAGCGCTCTCTCTCTTTCTCTCTTTACGATGTTCTATTTGGACCGAGGGCACGCGAATTTCTATCTCGAAACGGGAACGGTCCGCGCGGGCACAGGTATTAAGCACGAGAGGACCGCCGGACACCGCCGCGGCGAGGATCGATCGATCGCCGACCGCGCGCGACGCACGGATCTCTCCGTAGGCTTCCGACCGTGATTCGCGTTACGCGTGTTTACACCGCCTGATTGGCCCGCTCGATCAATGACAAGACGAGATTACACCCTGCGACTTAATGATCAATCCGCTGCTCCTTCGCGGGGACAACCGTAGGAGAGGATCTACGCAGCCGGCGTTTACGCGGGCCCGATCTGTCACCGGCCTCTGTCCGCGCACCGCTGTTCCGTTTCTCGATTTTTACGTAGCCGACAGAACGTCGGTTTCGATGTCGAAACAGCTACGAACGGTGCAACGGTCGAGTCACGAAAATTAATCTCGCCGATCGATATTTAATAAATTACAGAAGGTCCCGCGAGCAGAACCGCGAAAGCGATTATCCGAGATGATAAATCGTTCGAAAAGACTAATTATCTTAATGTGGGCCGCGCGTGGCCTAATCCCTTTCACTGTAACGTGCTCGTTATCACGAGCATGATCTACCAGACGCGAGTATTATTCGTTTCAATGAACGTCAACTCGAGCACGTCCTTTTTCTTTTATATCATATCGTTGTACTTTCAACAGAATCCGCTGTCCTATCTTCGAGGACTTTGTCCAAGTAGAAATCGTTCAACATTTTGGCAGTTCAGCGATCTTTAAAATTCCCTAACATCAAAGCGATCCAAAACGACACCGAACGACGCCACCTGTGTGCGTGTGTGTGTGTGTTTCTGCTTCGGCAGACTCGCGGGAAGAGTTAAAAGAATTTTCCGGTCCGCGTGATTCATTTCGTGAGAACGATTGATTCGCGACGGGAACGGGATTCTTCCTGTTGGAAGAATCGAAGGGTGGACAGGTCGGCGGCGGCGGCCGTTCCGCGGAATCTGGGCCATCATCGTTCCGCCCGGGTATCAATCGCTAATGAGAAGCGGGTGCGCGTCAAAGCGGCTATGGTTTCGAGCTCGAAGAGGATGCATTAGGTCGTTCGGTCCGAGGGCCATTAGTGCGTAATTATTATCGCGGTGGCCGAGGGTGACGCGTTCCACGGCGGCGGCGAGGGTGATGCATTCTTCGTTGCATTAATTATAATTGAATTTTATTGTGACATATATTTTTTTAATTATCCTTTCATCACCCGTCTTTTCTCTTCTCGTTTCTTCCAACTATTGCACAGCGAAATCGGTCGTTAATCAACGAACGATCCGCGTTTAAATTTCTTAAGTAAACAAGTAATTAACGATCCTCCTGGCGTGCGATAAGTTGATAGGTTCTATTCGATATAACTGCGAATTACAGCCAAATTAATGACATGTAATTAAATGTCATTAGCTCCGTTGCAACGCGGGGAACAGGAGAGAAGCATTGTTCTTCTCTGAAGCAATTCCGACGAATCTCCATTTTTTGGTGTTTTAATAAATTGGTGGTTCGTTAAGTGATCAAGAGGAGTGTGTTGTTTTTCTTTTATCAAACATAAAGGGACGTGGAAATCAGCGTTTTCGTTGCGAAGCGCTGCTTCGTTTCAGGACGACTTTGACATTAAGAGTGTGGTACTTCATCTTCCAAGGAGTGGTAAAACTATTCAGAATAGTATTATTGATTTAGAAAAGAATTTGTATTTAGTAAAGCGATTTTAATCCCTTCAATTTTGTTTTACAAAACTTTTTTTTACATCGATCAACGATTCGCGTAATTTCTTTTAGAAAATGATTCCGAGTCGAAATCTTGCTCCCCACTTTTGATGCTGCGAGAAAAGGGTATCGTCCGTTCCAAAACCATAGTGCGTCGTCCAGCAAGAGACACTTCGCCGAACGCGCTTTGTCCGAGAAGAATCGCGGATCCACGAATCCAGGCTGCGGGGGCCAATCGGACCGCGAAATGCGGATCCGATAGACACTCGTGAGCCGCGAATTTGGGTCAACCGTCGGCAGAAAAAGATTCGTCGGCTAGAAAACGGGCTGGGATCCGCGGGGAAACGGAGTTGGAGGGAGAACGACGAAAAAAGAAAGAAAGAAAGAAAGAGATAGAGAGAGAGGGAGAGAGCGAGAGATGTGTATCGGACCTTTGACATTTTCATACGAAAGAGAAAGCAGAAGGCGGACAAGCGTAATTGCCGAGCCGCGCATAATACGACTCTCGCGGCTAATGTCGCAACCGGTGTATTCACAGTCGTCGGATCCGCGATAACGAAGACCGACTGCCGAGTCGGATCGCGATGAAATCGACGAACAAAGATCCCCGATCGATTAATTTGCCCCGGGAAATGCGGGACTCTCTGCTGACACCAAACAGATTCCCTAAGTCGAAACAATATTGCTAAAGCGGCCCGAAATATTCATCGATAACAATTCTTTTTCGTTAAGATATACAGTTTAATAATAATTATATTTATTAAGGAAATAAGCCTTTTATCACGGTGAGAGAAAGTATTAATATTGTAGAAGCTACACGAGGATGGAATATGAAGAGTTAAATCGGAAAAGGGAAACTTAAATATAAGAAATAAATGTCTCTTCTTCTTGAGATAAAAAAATAAATATAATATAAATTTTATAAGTTACTATTATCATTAATATAAATTTCATAAATTAATATTATCATTAATATAAATTCCATAAATTACTATTATCATTAATATAAATTCTATAAATTACTATTATCATCAATATAAACCCTATAAATCACTATTATCATCAATATAAAATTAAAGCATTAAAAGCACAGCACTATACTCGTCCTTAACCCTATCCAAACAAAAAGAAGAGCGCGCCAACTCCGCGTAACCCTACTCTGTTCGCTTCGGTACGCGTGACCTTTGGCCAGCGAGATAAAATTTAAAAATTTCGGCACTCGCGACGGATGGCGGGATCCTGAATTATTGCCGAGGCTCCCCCCTCCCCCCTTCCGCGTTCGTTCCGCCCGCGGAATATCGAGTTCCGTAGGGCTCCCCCCGTTCGTTATAACGTAATTCTATGAGCGCGCGGAATATCGAGAGGAGAGCCGGCGGATTCCATTTGCAGCTCGCCTACGGCTGGCTTTTACGTAAGAAATAGCCGACGAGCTGGTAAACAAACCGGTGAGAGGAATAATTTTCGAGTGGTTTGAATGCCGAACGCGGGACGCGAATCCACGGCTACGGGCGTGCAGCGACGACGAGACGGAATTCCGTGTTCCCGTTGCGCCGGGCCTCCGACGAGTAATTGTGCGTGCGACTTTACCCTGAAAACGACTCGGCGCCGTTGCCTCCTCGGCTCCACGCGGATTAGATTTCGGGGTTAGATTTAATAACAACGTTCCTCGAAACGCGCTGAATCTCGTCCGTTCGTTGCCGGCATTGTTACGCTCGTCGTCGTCTCGCGACGGCGAACGCCGGAAATATCGGTCGCTTTGATACTTTCACGATCGCGCCGCAGAGAAGAGTTTCGTAAATTGAAGCGTTTAATTCGAGTCGATTCAAGTTGCAAAATCGAACTTACGTAACATCCGTTTCTACTTCAAGATTCGCGTGTCTTGGAAGTCTCGGCGAAACGAAGAAAGTCTGACGTCTATTGGCGAAAACAATTTTTGGAAATTAAATTTTACACAATTATGTCACCTGGACATGGCTGAATCTACAATCGAAGTGTTGACAGAGTATTGATTAAAATTTGATTAAAATTTAATCAAAACTATGTTTTATAAAGGAAAAATATTTAAAATATTTTGAGGAATATTTAGCGAAGACTGACCGATGACAACAAAGAAAAGTATGCAGAACGAGGACCACGCGTTGCTAAGTCAAAAGTGGGAGAACTCTTCGTTCGGTTGGCCAAGTGTTAACCTTCTCGCGATTTAGGCCTTCGCCCACCTTGAATTCACTGTCAGCGATCTGCAAGGAGAGCCTGCTAGAACGTCGCAGTTCTTGCTGTGTTTCTTTCACGAAACCGGCTGCTCTGAATTCTGAATAATTGTGAGAGAGGCACAGTTTTCAAACGGGCCTCTAGCTGTCCCTGGTTCTTGCTCATTTCGAATCAAGCGATGAGGTTCGCAAATTAGGACACTTTTTCTGAAGGAGAGTTTAGCTATTTTTAATTTTTAATTTTAGCCGTGGCGAGGTGAATTATAGCGTTTTTTAAACGTCACTGTAATTATTCCGAGTTAGTTGTTGATTTTGGACGATGTACTGTTAATTATAATGTTTTTTTGGATAAGAATATAGTTATTTTGAATTCTTAATATTTTTTGACACGGCGTTGACTATTGCAAACTGTGGATATAGTAAATTTTATAGGGTCGTCCTTCATCTTGTGATATTTTAAATGGCAATATCGTAAACGGTAATATTATAAATATAAAATAATATCATAATCTTGGGAATAAATATCGACAGCTTGAACCAAACCCTTCTGCTAAACAATTAAAACACCAATTCACCGCACAATAATAAAATACATTTCTTTAACATTGCTATCAGACTAAAGAAAAGGAACGCTATCTATTCCGTTTCAGCGAAAATTTAGACCGTCGATAGAGCAGCGAAGGGACCGGAAACTGGCATCTCGAATTCCTCGAAATGTTGCCAGTGTTTCCTAGAGTAGGCTGCAACGTCCGCGTTGCAAAACTGCGCTGTCTGCTGATTGTAGACGGTACGTTTGCCGAGAAAGTTCAATATTTATAAGCCGAAGGCAGTGGTATTTCTCTCAGACCGAATCGATCGGAGGGAAGATTCGGCTCGACGTAGCAGGGCACAAGAGGAAATGCGAGAATGGTAACGGAACAGACGAAAGACGAAGAGCGCTAACAAAAGAACACCGTGTACTGTAAAACACAGAATTAGAAAAGGAACTGGCGTACACAGAAAAGGGTTACAAAAATATTCTCTACTCGGAAAGGAACAATAAAAGAAATTCTGTGATTTCTGTGATTATTAGTGTAATTAATTTGCAATAAGCGAGAATTATAGCAGAATAAGGAGTCGATTTCTTTGGCAATATATTAAGCCATTTTACAAATGCAGCAACCATTAAAATACACGCTCTGTAATTACTTCATGACATACTCTTATATTGTAATTTTTAATTTAAATTATTTAAATGTATTCCGGACTATGTGTTTATGCATCATCTCTATGTAACACAAAATGGTCTTACTAGCCCGTTAATAAAGAATAATAATAAGTATAGAGTAACGATTCTATACGTCGGCGATTATTTTACTGCGAGATCTCAGCTTTTCGAAGCGTATTCGATCGGTGGTAAGAGAATCGCGAGAAGATCGCGAGAGGATTGCTAGAAAATCGCGAGAGGATCGTTAGAAAATCGCGAGAGGATTGCTAGAAAATCGCGAGAGGATTGCTAGAGGATCGCGAGAGGATTGCTAGAAAATCGCGAGAGGATCGCTAGAGGATCGCGACTCCGCGCGGCCGGAAATAGCTGTCCCGGGCCCGATGGACACGCGGTATCGATCAAGATCGAGGAAATCACGGTGCCGGCGGACGCACGCGAGGCTCGCGAAGCGGACGAGGATTCGTTGGCCGCGTTTTTATTCCCCTGTCGTCGCGAGTCTCTCCGGCCGCGTCCGTTCGCGCGGGCACGCTCGTAGGAAAAGCGTGGAGCGCGAAAGTCGCGAAACAGACCGGCAAATCGAGACGCTGAGCGTCGAACGGGCACCGCCGCGGCGCCGCGTCTCGCTTTAATTGGCTCCGCGCAATTAACGCGACCGTGGAGGATCGATCCGTCCCCTGATCGTTCCTCGTTTTGCAATCGACCGACACGCGCCGGCCGACACGAGGGACACCGTTTCAATTTCACCGACGAGCCGACGCGACAGCCTGTCAAACCGTAGTTCCGAAATCCCCCCGCGAAATTCTGTTCGCGATTTCACGCTGACCCGTGTGCACTTTGCTCGCGAACTGTTCTGACAGCGGCGACGGCGGTTCCCGACGAATTTCTTGCTCGCGCCTTGCTGAAACCTCGTTCATCGTGAAACCTCGAGGCTTGACCGGATGTAAATCGGTTGAGATCAATTTTTCGCGATTAATCTCCGCGGAAATGCCCCGGTGCATAGAGATCGTCGATACACGAAGCGCACCCTTTCCAAACGCGGCCCAACGCGGACAACTTAAAGAACTTTAACGATAACTCTGTTATACGATTCGATGTCAACGCTCGCCCCGTGAATTTTTAATCACTCGACCGGATACGATAAAACTCGCGGCGAACGGGACGCGTGTGTTGTCTTTTAATCCGAAATGAAAGTCGATCGGGTTGCTGGAAGTTTCACGTTCTGGTCTCCGATTAAGAACGAGTTTTGCCGAGCGTGGAAAAATCGGCGCAGCGGACCGATACCGTGACACGGAGCCGATGTGAGAGAGCCTAGAGGTTGATTGCTGTCATCTCTGCCGACTTTTTTAATCGCTGGCGAGTTGCGGCACCGCGCAACGAATCTGGACAGGTTCGACTCGAATTTTCACGGATTAGAAACAGATTGGCGAACCGAAATATGCTTTTTTAATTTTTGGCGAGTCGAAGTAACGAGACGCGGCACTGTCGAACATGGATCTAAGAGCGCTCGCGATCGATCGATCGATCGGAGAGGATATCCCTCGCTAGTTGTTACGGAGAACGGTACGGAGAGAACGCTCGGTAGACTCACGTGCTGTCAGTAGAAAGAAGACCGCTCCAAGCAGACCGATAGTGGCGATCCGCGGCGAGTACGATGTGGGTGATCGTGCCGTCATGGCGTCTTCGTGGTTACTGCCGTCGAAAGTGGCCGTCTTGGATCCAAATAGCTTTGTCGATCCCACTACGATCACCGGCTCGCCTTGCTTCACCTCGGTCTCTCTCTTTCTCTTCACCCCTCTCCGCTCTCTCTCTCTCTCTCTTTCTCTCTCTCTCTCTTCGGCTCGGTGTTCCGCCGATTGGCCATTTCCTGTGGGCTCCATGTGGGCTCCTACACGGCCAGGTAATCTTCCATTGGCCACAATTCATCAAAATCCCATAACCGAAGCGAGCCGAGCCGAAAATCGATCCGAGCGTACGCCGCGCTCGAAATTCGAGCGGAAACTCCCAAGCGCAAATGTCTCGCGTACAGAATATCCGTCGAAAAAATCTGAAAAAATTCTGCAACACCCCCCGAAGCTTCCTTAATATGTCAGATTAGTTTTACTAAACGATCCCCTAATTTTGTGGAATTAATTATTTGTTAACGTCTTTCCCTTCTACGCGATCCCGTCTTTGTTTTCCGCGACGTTCCGTCCCCGTCTCCTCGCTTTTCTTCTGAATGGGAGAATGGAGGGGCGAGCAAATCTAAGCACGGCTCTCTCTCTCTCTCTGTCTTTCTTTTCCGTTGAACGAATGCCTGGCGGGATCAATGGCTACGGTTAGCATTCGGTGTCCTTGAGGATCCCGTGGAGAGGATGAAATAATGAGCACGCTTTTGTTCGCATTCCCCGGGCGCGCTGCCGCCGCTTCTCTCTCGCCGCCTTGCGATTGCGTTTTTCGGTGTTCCGGCGACGGCGGCCGGGTCCGCGCGACGAATAAGGAATCAGGTAGGTCAGGATGCTGGTGGAAGAACGCGCAGTTCTGCCGCGGTTTACGTAGCGAGATCGTGGCCGAGATCTCGCCCGGGATGATGTTGCTTCAGCCGTCGCAACAACGTTCCACGATCTTCCTATTCCAGCGACAAGCTCGGGGCCCAGCCCTGTCGCCAAAATTTCCACGATTCGACCCTTCGGCATCTTGCAGCGCCCAGCCGTTCGCGCAAGATGCGGACATCGTGTAATTCTAGTATATGACTAAACGTTAAAGTTTCTTAGCGATTTGCAACTATTTCTCGATGCAAATATTTGCGATTTGCAAATATTTCTCTATATAATAATATAAATGTTTATGAGCGCTGGTAGGTAACATCCGTGATGGCGCCAAGTGCGAGAGGTTAATTGTCGTTTCTCTTATTTACAGGTAACTTGTAATTTCTGTATATATTGTAGTTGTAGGAATATCGGCAATAATATAAATCTCTTATTTACAGAGAAGCAAATTTGGTTGAATTATTTCAATAATCCCAAAATCTGACATAAAATATATTATATATATAGTAAAAACTACTAACATATAGTAAAGACTAACTTCATACCGATTATTCCAACCAACTCAACCCTTCCAGCCCTCGGGATCGTTCTCGATTCTCAAAGAACGCGTTCCCAGCGTTTTCGCCGCGGTTCGAGCACGCTCGCGGCTTTCTATTAGTCGGCGAGCATGTACCACGGTGCATCGAAATGGAAAACTCGATGTACAGAAACGTGTACACGTTCCCGTTGAAAGATCCTAATTGTTCCGAGCACACGTGCCGACGAAGACGTTTATCGTTATCGTTGGATCGCGAGCAAGATATCCACGGTTTAGAAACCGTTGCGCGGCTCTTAAACGAAAGACTGTCGCGAGCAAAACATGCGAATCGGCGAACGAACCGGGCCGCGGCCGATCCCGTGCAGGAATTCGTCGGCGACCCGTGGAAACGAATTTCTTCGCGATCGGCGATTTCGCTGGCAGGCAGATGGCCGTTTAACACGTTTGGAACAATCTAATAATTAGACACTAAAATCTCCGGATAATTGAAGCAATTTAATTGATTAAAATAAAACTAAAAAGTTCACATTTATCATAGCGGATGAGATTAGAATTAGAACTCTTTCGCGTTCGAAAGATCATAGTCGAATTTTGCTCGAATATATCGGAATAAATATAAATTTTCAAAATTGGTCAGAAGTTAGTAGATAACCTGACGCGGCGACGAACGTGTTAAAAGAAAAGCGGCCATCGGCGGTCGATCCGCGGAGGAAGAAAAAGACGAGTCGTCCCGGACTCTCCTCGGATCAAAATGGAGAACGGTTGCTCGCTTCAGCGGCGCGGCGAGAAAGTCGCGTACAAAACAAGAATTACGCGTGTCGCTCGGAGGATCGCAGGCCGAGCTGCCTGCTCGCGACACCGAACGTATTCGTCCCCGAACAAAAGAGGGAAGAAAGTTCGGCGGAGAAGCGTTTCGCATAATCGCCGGCTGCCAGTTTCCGTAACGGCGAGTTCTTTCGCTAAACTCGGCGGCTGGCACGCGCTCGCGCTCGCTGGCGCGCGCGGGGGGAGGGCACACGCCGGGCTCTCATAATTGTCCCGCGATTATTAGCCGCAACGTGGCCGAGATTAAACTTAATCACAGGCCAGCAGCGGGAGAGCGGTGCTCGCGTCTCGAGGAAGAAGAAAGAGATCCTCGCGAGCCTGTGCGGCACGTGCAACCCATTATCCCGCCTCCCCTATCCCCTGCCCCGGGCGGCGAGGGGAGCCTAAACAAACGTGTACCAGCCATTGTTGCGAAAGACAATGACCAAGTGACGCGTGTAATCGTCTTGGTGTATCTTCGAATCGCACCTGCGACAACTCGCGGATCCCCAGCTGCGCGCCACCGCTCGGCAATTCCCTCGCCGCGCCGGGGCGACGAGCGACGAGCGACGCCGCCGCGGGTCCACGCGGTAATATTATTCATCGAAGCGCGGCCGTTTCTCTGATTCAGCCTGCGCGCCGCGGGGATACACCGGCTGCCTTCCCGTCTACGGGCAGAGAGAAAAAAAAAATGGTAGGAAGGATTTTTCAATTGGCCGGAGTTCCCGTGGAATTTTAATTCCGCGCCGATATTGCGCCGTCGCCGTCCGCGTCGCGAATTGAAATTCCTCGGCCTCGGACGCGTGAAAGTTTTTCCGCGCGCGCCAAGCCGCCGCGCTGCTATAGTCGGGGAAAACGAAGTCGCGAGTCCTAGGCCTACGCGCACCTGCTTGCGTCGAGGCGAGAAGAAAAGCCGATCCCGACGAGTTTTCAGAGCTTTCGCGATGATCCTTGGACCCGAACGCGCGGGTCTTTCTTAAAAATTCTTGCAACTCTTCTTACGGTTGCTATTATCATCTTTTATTAATTAAATCAGAGAAACACGTTTCAGATTGTAGAATGTAATACGTACAATAATGGAACGGTAAATTTGTCACGGTCGAGTGCCCTCGCCTCTCATATTTTACAACTATAAAGATTATTAAAACACTTTCATGACAGTTGATTGAATAAATTTAATTCTTTTTAGCTTTCGCTTGACCGTATCAGGTTTTCATTTTATTTTGTAGAAACTATTTCTGATAAGTTGCAGCTTGTGTTGCGATAATAAGAGTAATTAAGTATGGTGCAAGGATTATAAGCGATTAATAAGTAGAAGTTTATGTAAGTGTAATGAATAACGCAGCATTTTTTTAAATATCCTTTCGACTCGATGCATCGCGAATGATTCAGATGCGGATAATTGCAAGAGGAACCATCGAACCGAATATTTCCTATTACCTTCTCGGCCTTCGCCCTTTAAGGGCCGGTACTTACCGCGACGGCCAAGGGAGACGACTTCTGCTTGCATTCTATTAAAGTTTGGCACTTCAAAAATATAATCCCGAAAGGATTCCTCCCGTTCGCGAATATTGAGAAAGTTATCAGTCTTCGACTGAAGCACCGAGCAGGTGGAAACCCAATTTTAAGACCTTCGCGAAGCACTGTCCCAACTTTCCATACTAACGAATAGACTGCGGATATTTGTGCAATGTAAAAAATTATGTAGAACGAGGGTTAAACAAAAGACGTGCTTCGATAAATTTAAAAGATCGTTACAAGATCCATAAATCTTTCTAAAGTCTCCGCTGAGTTGCGAAAGACTCAATCATTTCTGCCTAAGCAAGTGCGTCAAATCCGCAGCCTACTAACGAGAAATAAATGTTGTTACGTTTCTACGCGAATTATACACGCTCCTTAAATACGTAGGAATGCGTAGAAAGTAGTCGACAAAACGCCGCGGCTCGTCCCGCAAGAAAAATCGTTGGATCTCCGGCCGGAGCGGTCGGGTTTGTCGAAGCTGTTAGGAAGGAAACAAACGGCAGAAATCGAAGAAATCGCGGGCGGTAACCGAGCGTGAATTAATGGAGGAAACGCGTGCCGGTCGGAGATTATTCGGAAACCGGCCAGGCTGGTCCGTCTTCGTTGTAGAAAGCCTCGCCATCGGAATCGGACGCGCGTTGATCCGCGGGATTTCAAGGCATCGCCTCTCGGCTCTGCTCTCCATTCTTTCATGGCTGGACTGGTATGCGGGCCGGTCGTGTACCAACAGAAACCAAGAGGTTTCTGTTCAACCTAGAAACCGCTTTCTGCGGCTCGTCGCCCGCGATAGCGGTGGGGAGCCGCGGCGGTTAGTAATTAGAGACGATTATTACTCACGCACGGATCTCGACGAACGATCTTTCCTTTAATCTCGGAACACCTTTCGTGATCGACATTCGGCCGTGCGAGACCCGCGAACAACGCGCAACGTTTTCCAAGCAGTTGCACGATTTTCCAGGAGTTTGGACGATTTTCCAAGAGTTTGGACGATTTTCCAAGACTTTGGTCGATTTTCAAAGACTTTGGATGAGTTTTCAAGGCATTTTGTGATTTTCCAGGACTTTAAAAGATTTTCCAAGATTTTCAGAGATTTTCCAAAACCTTAGACAATTTTCCAAGACTTTAGAAGATTTTCCAAGACTTTAAATTATTTTACAGAACTTTATATGGTTTTCTAAGATGCTGGAAGATTTCCCAAGACTTTCAGAGATTTTCCAAAACTTTAGACAATTTTCCAAGACTTTAGAAGATTTTCCAAGACTTTAGTTGATTTCCCAAGACTCTAGAAAATTTTCCAAGACTTTAAAAGATTTTCTAGAACTCCGAAAGATTTCCCAAGACTTAATATAAATTTTTCCAAGTCTCCAAAATTTCTCAGAACTTCGCAAGATTTTCAAAAATTTTCCAAGACTCTACATAATTTTCCAAGACTCGCTCGCATCATTCTAAACACGACATCGAAGACCGCCAATGGAACGATTCCGCTCACCTATAGAAACTCGATCGCAGAATCAATCATAAGGATCACGCAGCAACTATACTTCCGCCCTTTACATCCAAGGGTCCGAGAAACTGTTCTGGCGCATCGATATTTCCAGCGTGCCCGGTAGCAAACATAAAACTGCGGGCAAATTGCTCAGAATTCCGAGGAGTAAGAGTCTGCGAAGAATCTCCGAGCCGGCGAGCGCATAAAGCTCCGCAGTCTAATAACGCCGCTAAGGTGCGAGTTATGCGTACGGAAATTTTCCCGGAGGAAAGCGAAGATCGATTTGCCGGACTTGTCGGTTGCTCCTTGAAAACGGCGTCACGCGCGAGAAACCGTGCCGCGCGCGTCTTGTTTTCGTTCTGTTTGCTGGCGGTGCAGCATCTGAATTAGAAAATCAATTTCATAAGAACGAGCCTTCGAGGCTCTTGAGAAAAAGAGAGAAAAGGAGAGATAGAGAGAGAGAGAGAGAGAGAGAGAGAGGTGGGAGAGCGGCGGTTGCGGCGAGCTCGTCAAAACAATTTTCTCTCGTTAACTCATCGGCCGGACTCATTAACTTCCGCTAATAAGCATGGCCAAGTGCAAGTGAAACACGGACGAGCGTGGTAATTGCCGTCGCCGTAATTATTCGTCCTTTAGCCGGCCGCCAAAGTCGAATGCTTACGGTCGCGCGCCCCTGAAAAGCTCGCCGCGGCTTCAATTTCCCTGGGAAACCTCCGGGAAAAATGACCACGATGTTTTGCCTCTCTCTCTCTCTCTTTCTCTTTCTTCTGCGATCGGTAGACGTGTCCCCCCGCGTGTACACACCGCGTACTCGTGAACCGTAACCCTAGCCGCGGTACCCAGGCTGCTTTACGCCGCTGTGGTTTCACTTTCAACGAGCGTGTACCCTCCTTTTGTCGCGAGCGCAAAGTGGATCCGCGAGGATCCCATTCGACGCCGTTCAAACTGGTTCGCAAAGAGACCACGCTGGCTCCTCGAGCGTGAACGTTCGCTCGCGCGAGCGATCATGAATCACAATGATTCCCTGCTACCTGCTCCCGGATAATAAGGCCGCCGCGACGCCGATCGGAAACGCACGCGTTCCCATCGCCGGATTCGAAGACCAGGCATTTTCTTCGTCATTGACCTTTTGCCAAGTTGTGCGTGCACGTTTTGACAGGCGAAACGCGAAACGAGCACTTTACCAGGAAAGTTAAGAGTTTAATGACTTAGCCTGTATAAGGTTCGCGTGCTCCTATTTCCGTGCTTTTGAACAAACTCTTTCACTGCCGGAGCTGTCATTGAATACTGAATTTTATATTCAATGCTGTAAGAATTAGGAATTAACAGTTCATCAGCTTCTACTTTTTAATAACTTTATAATAGTTATTGTAATAGCTTTTTTTATTGTAGTAGCTTTGGTTAAATGGATGTTATTCTGTTCTTTAAAGTTGGAATAAAATTCTTGTTATGAATAGTTAAGCATGTAAGTATATTCTGGCATGGAATAAACATTAATGTTCTGCCTCTTTTAAGAGATTATGCCAATTAAAAAATTCCTAATCGCAGTGACTGTGGAGAAAATTATACTGATGTTTTATCATTAATATTAATAAATAATAATCCTTTCCAAGGATTGCTTTTCAATAGGTTAATATAACTAAAATAAATAATCAATTTGCATACAAAACATTGCTTTCCATGCACGCCTTTAATCTAGAGAGTTACAGTAAATGGTACGGGCACAGAAATCGAGACACCGGCTCCATTATGCATGGCCACCGAAGAAGGGAAACGGAACAAGCCGGCGTTACACAGCTCAATATTAACGACCCGGGGATGAGAAATTGTTGGTCGCGGCGGCGGCGGCAACATTGTCGGGGCCGAAAGCCGCAGAGAAGCGGACCGGTCCGCGGAAGGCGGGCTTGCATAACGTCCATCTCGTTTACGCGGGTACGCAACCCGGTGGATCTCTCGCCGTCGCGAGCACTAATGTTATTACAGATTCCGTATTCATGAGCGTCGCGACACATAACGCGAAAGTGCCGGCCACGAGCGAGAGGCTCACCGAGCGGCAGAAAGAAGGAAGACTTTCTCTGTCGTTCGGCGTCGGCCTCTCGGCCGGCAGGGAATGGCAGCGCCGAGGCCCCGGAACCAATTTTCGTGTTCCCACGGCGCTGGTTTCACCTGGGGCCGCGCTGCTCTCTCGCTCGCTGTTCGCAATATTCTCCGCCAAATTCGGATGGAAAAGTGCGAGTCCCGGTTAGGTGAAAGAAGAAGAAAGCTCGGGACCGGAAAGCGTCACCTTAGACCGGGACTTCCGGGTCACCTCGTTGACCTCTAGAGGCGCACAGGTGGCTCGATGATCTTTTCTATCTGCGACGACGAAATTTTTAATAGTATTAAAATAAGGAAATTATTTTCTTATATATATTCAATCTTTTTTTTAATTGTGTAATCAGTTCGCTTAGCCTTTTTATTTAAAGAAAAGTGTCTCAATATAAATTCAAAATTCGAGATTTCCCAAGACTTTCAGGGATTTTCCAAGACTTTAGATTATTTTCCAGAACTTTAGATAGTTTTCTAAGATGCTGGAAGCTTTCCCAAGACTTTCAGAGATTTTCCAAGACTTTAGATCATTTTCCAAGACTTTAGATCATTTTCCAAGACTTCAGATGGTTTTCTAAGATGCTGGAAGTTTTCCCAAGACCTCCAGAGATTTTCCAAGATGCTGAAAGGTTTTCCAAGTTGTAACAAAATTTCTCAAGACTTTGAAAATTCTACAAAAATTTCAGAGGACTTTTCAAGACTTTAGATAATTTTCCAATTAAATAAATTGTGTCACAAGTGCACTTACTCTTTTTAATTAAAGAAAATTAGTGTCCTCATACAAATGTTGTCCACTATACGTATTCCCTAGTTATTCATCAAGAAACTCTCGTATCCGACTATACAGCAAACTTTTCGAAGCGTTACAAATGACTATTAATATCATAGCAGGTTAGAAGACCAAAAGCCGTATCGGTAGACCGGGGCACGGCGATCGATAACGCGTCAAAGATCCTTAAACCGGGACTTCAATAACGTCCTCGTAGCAGAAGAATATACCGATGATCGGGGCCGCTCAAAGTTTTAGTGCCGGACGGGCGATTCCGTCGAGTCATTTCGCGGAGATTGCGACGCTCCGCTGGCCGGAAGCACGCTCGATGATCGACGTTTCCTATCGGGCACTCGAATCGAAACTTTCGGTGTCCCAATTTCGGTTCCACCCGTTCGTCCGAGTGCAATCGAGATACTTTTTCAAGCCGCCGCCGCCGCCGCCGCCGCCCGACAATGCCCAACTCGGGATTCGATTGTCCGTGCGATCCTCTGCGGTGGCCGCGATTGAAGGCAATGTTTTTAAAGGGACCGGCGGGGTTTTATAAGCACTTGGAGAAATTTTAGCGGCAGTTCCGAGTACAATCTAACCGCAACTGTGCCCACCTTTTATGAGCACTTGAGGCAACCGAGGGGGGGACTACGCCGTTGCGACTCATTGTCAGCGCCTCCGCGCGGTCTTTATGAGGCCTGATTACTTTCCGCGGTGAGGTACATACTTGTAAATGCGTTCTCGTCAGGGACCGTAGACATTTCCTGGTGGTTCCCAGAACGGCTCCCGTAATCGACCGTCGGTTTTCAGACGGTACGGTCGCTTTAAAGAGACCTCCAATCAACGGTATACCGTCCGGTGACAACGCGTTGATGGCCTGCGAATATAAAAGCATAAATGCCGGTGACTTATCGTTGTTTTAAAAATATTATATGAATTTTTCTTATCATTATCAATGTCGAATGCCTTTCTTTATAATTATAATATTTATTAATAAAATGCGACAGCTTGTATTGATTCTCCAGTGTGCCGCAGTCAAAGGGTTAATTGATACTACACGTACCATTGTTGGACGAATGATCCATTTCCATACTGTTATTTCTCGATTATTGAAATTAAAGAGAAGGCTTATTGGAAAATTATCTAAAGTCTAAATGAACTCAGTTTTATAATTTTCATATGATGAGGCAAACCAGACATTTTAGCTTTCGGTACTTTTAGTGTTCAGTTGATCCTTGGCACTCGAAGTTTTAACTTCAAGACCGACGTTCCTTCCGCTGCTATTCAGCGTTTCACGCGACAAGCGACGTCGCATTTAAAAAATTTTCGAGCGCGAAAGGGTCCATCGCGGCTCGCTAAAATTGCGAACGCGGTCTCCGCCGGCTCCGATCGGGGCTAAACGACGGCTCATAAAGGCGCCGCAGGATCGGAGCGATGATCGCCGGACGAAAAATCTGGGTCGCTTTGAGCGCGGTGCCCCGGCGCGCGCGCCGGTGTCAAAGGATTGCATAATTGATCGAGTGCATCGCGTTCCCGGACGCATTTATTCGCTCGGCCGAGTGAAATTTGCCCGTGGCACCGAGAAAGCCCCGGCTCTCTCGGGGAAAAACTGGCCGATGAAAAAACGAAGTTAACGTCGATGTCCGGCGCGCCGCGGCAGAGACCTGGAAGTCGTTCGCGTATTAATTGGCGGGGCCCCGGCGTTTCCTGTACGCGAGTCGTGCAACGACTCGTTGTGCATACGCGGGCCGCGATAACACAGAGAGAGAGAGAGAGAGAGAGAGAGACGCGGGGAGGAGAGAAGTCGACGGCGCAGAGCGCGGCGGACTGGTTGCACGCGAGTCCACGCGCGCAATTGTGCGCGGGTCAAGGAGTTCGAGTGAAAGTATAAAATATCAGGCGGCCGAGCGGCGAGCGCGCGCCCGTGTGCGTCTTCGAGGCGGATGCTCGGGGCTCCTCCGCGCCGCTTCGCCGGGGAAACCAGCTCGATCGCCGGCCAACTTCATTAAACTTCACGGTGGCCGCGCGCCGACCAGTTCGAAATTTGTGCAACCGTTCGCTGATCCGCGCGCCAGTCGGGAACTTCGTGGTCCTAGTCCCCGGCCATAATCATCTCGAAGACTTATGGAAATATCGGCGCGAGTTGCGAAAGAGGGCCGCCCAAACCCGGCCGAACTTTCCCCGAAGTTTTACGAACTCGCCGATTAATAAAGATCAGCGGATCAAAAATTATCCGGCGCGGTGCACGCCCTTTAACGAACGTTTCCGGGGTGTCTGGTGGCTCTCCGTAACGTCGCGCGACTCGAGAGGTCTCTCTCTTTTGCTTTGGCATTGTAGAAAACTGAGGAACTCGCCAGCTCTTGTTGAGAATGTTTATTCGCGAGAATAAGAAAGTTAAAAATTAGAAATGTCTGAAAAATTTACTTCGTTGAACGCGGAAAAGCGACGGCGGATGCTCGACGCTATAGCACTGAGCCACGACGATTAACTACCAGAATTCCGATGACAGCGACATATAAAAAATCATATACCACGTTCATACCTTCATAAATCAGTATAAATATTTTCATGAAGGTATCTCGACCAGTTTTCCCGGAAAAAAATGTCGAAAGTGCCCTCCGAAGCGTCGTTTAGGAAAAGCTTTCTATATTGGCAAATAATTACGACATTTCCAATTCCAGCGCCTTGTAAAAATCACACAACTGGCTTAAATATTTATGAACGTGTGTTCAAAGTTTGCCGAATGTGGCAGAAGTAGTTTTCCGCGAAAGAATCGCCGAACTAGTGCTCGAAGGCGACGTCTTCTCGCGGGACCGGTTTCCGTGCGATTACTTGGACACCGAACCGCGACTTTCGCGGTGGAAACGGAGGGACCGGGAGAACCGGCGCGGACTACTGTTCCGCTTTTCAGAGGTTGTCTCCGTCGGGCGGTTACATCAGGAGAAGCTTGCCGGTGTATTGCGTAACGATGTTTTTGCAACGCGACACGACCCGCTCAACATTTTCCACTCTGTTTCGCGTAAATTGCGCGCGTACCGTCGGCCCGCGTCCCGGGATCCTTTGTTCGCGACGGGACGGAACCGATCCCACGATCGATAGCCCTGGGTCGTTACAATTAAAGACAATCGTGGCCGCTCATCTCGCGCTCTTTAATCGGCGAGCACGTTGCAACGAGCGTCGGCATTAGTATTCATCCTGTAAACGCCGCTGTGCCGGACTCCTGCGCAAGCATCGCTTATCCTGACTCTTCGCGTAGCTACTTTTCCTGCGAACACTAGACAGGGCCCATTTATATAGGGTTTTCCAGTAAGAGCGAGTCGACTTTGAAATGGAATAAAATGGACTGTGCATTAGGTATTAACGAATATTTTTTTTATTTGAAAGGCCCGAGTATGCCATTACATATAGAATATGACATCGTTCAAATTGCCATGATGATTTGGCATAACCGACTGAATTCTAAACAACAGATTTAATCGATGGAAACAACCTAGCCGCTACATACTGTCAACATCGACCCCCGTCCCTATTGGAAAACCCTATACATTCTCTATCTCGAACACCTTCAGATTTTTAATTAGAGCGACGTGCGTGCGTTGCGCCCGTTCGTCATCGCGATAAAGCGGAGAACAGTGGCTGAGCGCTGGCAGACTTTTTCGGACAGACAGATAACTTTGAAAGCTGATCAGGGGAGGGGGAGGAGGATGGGGATGGACGTTTAGGCGTTTTCGCCGCGATTTATGAAGAATTATAAATCCCGGGATTTTCCGGGCGAGGGAAATGTGTGTCAGGAAGGCGCGTCCACGGGAACTTTCCGAGATCCTCGTAATTCAGCCGGAGATATATGGAGATATCGCAATCCATAAATAATCTTTCCCATTACTTCGCGGCTCCGTCGTGTTATCGTTCCGTGCGGCTGATTCTATGCATACTTAAGCGTCTTTTATGCAACAGGACTGGCACGCCTGACTCATACGCCGATAATCCAGCGGTTGAACGGCCGTGCACGGCACGCGAACGCTTTTTTTCTTTCCCGGGGACCGCTCGCGCGCCCATTTTCCCGCCGTTAAGGGGGGTTTTCCCATTTCCCGGTCTACGAACAACCGCCCCGCTTCGGGCACATTTTTTTCTCCCCCCGCGGATCCGCTCGACGCACCTACGCGAAACTTCGCAGACCTTCTTCTTACCTGCTTCACCTTTGCGCGGGGATAGCTCTGCGTAGCTTTAGTCAAAAGTGTAGCGATTATTCGCGCAGGTAGCGGAGCGTGTCTTATCGAAGGCAGACGGTCCTTCTTAAAATATTTTATTAATAATAATAATATTTATTCGATCGAAAGTAGAAAAACCGTGTGTTAGAATAATATGACAATATGTCGTAAAAATGATACACGATGAAAAGAAGTAAAAGGAGAGAAGAAAGGGGATGATACGATGTAAAGAGAAAGATACAATAGAGGATGAGTTATGTGAACATATTTCAAGGGTAGAATGTTCTTGCGTGTGAGAATGGCTTTAGGAATTATTCTCTATTCGAGCAGACAATCTACTCAATATAATTTTACATATCCATACGTTCAGGGCTATCTGAAATAAACTATTTTAAATTTTATTAGTTTCTCAATGAAATTATCAAATTCAAATATCAATGAAATTATCAAAAATCAAATATCGTCTACGACAATTATTTCTGAAAAATGATATCTATCAAATAACCACCGCGACAACATTTACAAGCAGAACACTGACAAGAACCAAAATGGTGTTCGACGAACGATTTTATCCAGCGCCCCAAAGGTACTTCCGGATAACCCAGACTTCCTCCTCTACTATACTATACACTGTACCATAACCCTCTTTCAACTATGCTCACGATCCGTTCCGAACTACCGGCACCGAGAGACAGAGGTAATTATTCACCGAGTAACCCGACCTTCCCAAGATAGCCGTTGCATCGAGAGTTGAAGCGCGCGCACGATGCAAACGGTAATTCCCTTTATCCCGGCCGCGTATATTTTCCGCGAAGTCCGCGAAGACGAAGTCCCATCTGGGAGACGCCGCCTCCGCCTAGGAAACTTCGTCGTCGCAGCGGCGCAGCTGGGCCCCGCGCGGTTTGCGTTTCTCAAGTATGACGGGTAACAAAACGGTTTTACAGCGATCCGCGCGGCGTCGTGCGGCTACCGGTTTTACGATTCAACCGCCGGCGCGTCCGCCGTAATTGCGCGTAAACGTCCTTGCGAAACGCGGGAAAGAAGACCCGGAGCAGCGCGAGCGAGCGCGAAACGTCTCGCGAACTTGCCGAGGGTGGCACAGTTCGGACAATCGTTCGCTTCTCGCGGCGCAACGCTCCAGCGTGCAATTTCACGGCTGTAACCTCGAAACAACGATCCCTCGATAGAAATTTACCGTTCACGGTTTTCCGCGGCGATTTCGTTGCTACGCCCGGCCAGAAATAAATCGACAGGTTCCGCTGCCGTTTTTCCTCCGGCCTCCTTCATTACCGTTCCCTTTCTCCCCCTCTTTCTCGCGCCTTTCTCGCGCGACGTAAAACCAGCGAGCGAGCTCCGGATTCCTACGGGTGTCGGCGAGCGTTATTTATCTCGTTGCCGGGTTCTGCTAATTAACCTAACTTATTTCGAAGTTGACTTAAAGACGATTAAGCGGGGTCTGCTTTGTGTGCCGTTTTACGAGGTTGGCGTTGTCCTTTTCGCCTGAAAGTCTACGGCAGGGTTACCGTAATCTAAGGCGAATCGCGCGAGCCTCTACCAGCTGCTGCAATCTTTTAGAAAAGTATATATGTAGCATATAGTAATTGTATTTTTTAAGCTTGATTTTATCTCGAATTTTGTCTAAATGTAACACTTTTACAAAATATATAATTTAGTAGAGAATATATACAGAATACAAAAACCACGAAAAAACATGTATCAATTTATAAAATATATAATTTAATAGAGAATGCATACAGAGAACACAAACCACGAAAAAATATGTCAAATATAATTAATATTATAATATTAACATTATAATATAATTAATATTAATATTTATAAATATATAATTTAATAGAGAATGTATACAGAGTACACAAAACCATGTATAAATTACACTTTAAAAAATATATAAAAATCTTTACCACAATAAACCGAAGACAGTGGTCTGCTCATCGTCGACCCTTTCCCCTTGCGCCCTAAAACTTGCGACTCCTCGTGCTGGAAAAATGCGACGAAGAAGCCGCAGAGATCGCGCATCGGATCCAGATCGGTGATCGATCTATGAACGTTTCAGAATTCTGTTCTAGAATTTCCCGCCGAAAACATCGGTGAAAAGTCGGCGCGGCTCGTACACGGTCCGGACAAAGGCGGGGCAGGTTGTACAGCGGAGGCCATCGGTTGCTTTAATCAACCGCTATTCGGACGAACGAGACACGGAAATTTCACCGGCTCCATTGAATCACCGGGAGGCTTCAAAGAGATCGGAATCAGAGGGAGGGGGGGAATTACGGTTAATGCGGGGCCCCGTTACGGTTTTGTTTACGAATGGCCGTCGACGGGAAACGAGCGGCAATCTCGCGCGGAAAAATATCGGCAGCGCGTTCCGTGTACCACGCGAGAGTCCTCTTTCCTCCCGGTTGCCTAGCCCGGCCGCCTCTCTCCCCATTGCCTTCCCATTCGCTTCTCCGTTGCCTCCCGATCGCCTCCTTGATTGCCTCCAGGACAGGCGGGGTCGCCGCCGCGTTTCGCAAGAACCGCGGACGAAATCGCCGATGGAAAAGAACGGCGCAGGATCTCGTGTTATCGGCTAAAGGCGGCAGGAACGGTCTCTCTCCGGGCGCCATCCCGTATCCTTGGATCCTTCGATCGGCGATCCTTCATCCGCTCGAAGGCGAGCGAGTCCTTCGGAGACGGCTGCATTGTCCGTGGCTCTCTCTCGCCCACGCTCGCCCACGCGCCGCTCGCGGACAGCACGCTGTGGGAAATCTGGAAGGACACCGCCGGCGCGGGATGAATTTACACGGCTCGTTTCGTCCGTGCTCTACTAAGTGCACGGAATCCTCCGCGATATACGCGCGGCACGCTACCGGGAACCAGCTGTGTTATGGCAACACCTCGCGTGCTGCCGCCGACCAACGCTCGAAGAAAGTTGACGCGCGCGCGCGCGCCTGCTCCCGTTCACTAAATTCTACGGCGATCGACGAATTCGTAAGTATCAATGTCTCGAGAAATAGGTAAGGTATTTAATGTTTATGCTACGTAAAGAATAATTTTTTAATATGGCTTGGTATTTATTAATTGACACTTTATCAACCGGTCATTCGACTGCATTTATGTCATCGTAGGGTAATTTGATTATTTATTTTATTCATCGTTAATGATATCTAATATTTAAAAGATGATATGATAATGTGGGAACTTATGATAGTATCTTTATTTTAATAATACATAACAAATTATTGCCAATTGAAGGACGATTTCACTAAATGACTGACTTCACTAAATTCTACGGCGATCGTCGAATTCGTAAATACCAATGTCTCGAGTAATAAGTAAGATATTTATTGTTTGTACTATATAGAGAATAATTTTTTAATATGTCAGGTATTTATTAATTAAGACAGACGACGTGGCCAGCTTGATTGACAGTCGCCCTCGGCGTTTGTGCTGTCCTCTCTTTTTCTTCACTGCCTTGGT
Organism: Augochlora pura; assembly: GCF_028453695.1. Classification (NCBI taxonomy): domain Eukaryota; kingdom Metazoa; phylum Arthropoda; class Insecta; order Hymenoptera; family Halictidae; genus Augochlora; species Augochlora pura. The sequence goes on along the minus strand of NC_135774.1, from coordinate 29,710,201 downwards.
TTCTATTCTGTAACATGGAGGAAGTAAAACAGGTTATATATAGTATTATGTAGTATATCTAGAAATCATTTTATAAAAATTCGATAAGTAATAATGATGATACTAATTCACAGGTATGAAGTGGAAATTATTGAATCAAGTGATAGACTGCCAATTTTTTTGCAAAATAGAAATCATCTGCAATAATCTGACTGGAATATGCAAAAATTTCTCGCCTTACTTTCTTTCATTTACTAAATTTCTTATCTTTTACGAAATTGTTAAATTAAATTGCACGATTCTTAAAATTGTCTTTACCATGTATTTTTTATCCACCCACGTTTACCATCAAAGCAATTTCTAGTCTAACAATATCTGTAGTCTAATCAAATTCGTGGTCTATTTACCAGCTCCTTTATAAAGCAATCTCGCTAATTGTTTCTAACATTCTTAACCCTAACGCGGAATAGACCGTGCCTTAACGAACGCGTTGCTTTCCAGAAAAAAGGCGTCGAAGATTGGCTGCACAGCCGTAGACGGCAGGAAGAGATTGCAGCGACATCGACGACGACGACGACGACGACGACGCACCGGTAGAAAGTGGCAGCGGGAAAGACAGCAGAGAAGTTGACAATATTCCCGCGAAGTGACAGTAATGAAACAGAAGAAGGGGCCCGTTGTTTGGAATGCTGAAGGGAGAAACGCTCGCGAACGTGATAAAGGCATTTTTATTCGCTGGTAAGTGCTCCTATCCACGCTAGATCTTTCCTAACATGCAAAGCCGCCATCGCTCTTACTATGTTTATTCCCGTAGAACTAGACTGCGCGAATCTTCGCGTGTTCGCAATTTCGACGTGATTCGTCGGCGCTCTGAAATCAATTTATTTACGATACACTTTCACGGCCGAAAATCGCCGAGAGAATAAACGATTTTATACAATTATTTTAGTCAATTAAATCGAGACGGAATT
>NC_135774.1:29699750-29709151 GCF_028453695.1 Augochlora pura | reverse complement strand
GAGAGAGAGTGAGAGAGGGTTTCCCAAGCCCGTGGATATCGAGCACGGGGTTCGCCGAGGCACTCAAAGTGTTAATGGAGTAGAGATTGCCTCCTCGTCTTTACTGTATAAACAATCAACTCGACGCCTGTAACCGGCTGCTATTAGTTAAGTCACAAATGAACCCGCGCCCCCTGTCCCCCGTCTGATGGATTCCCGGGCCCTTCTCTCTCTCCCCCCCCCCCCCTCTGCGAAGTATCATGTTTGGCTCGCTTTCCGCTTGCGGGTCCGGAGGCCGGCGATCGATTTATCGTCGGATCAGCCGTGATTCATCCCGGCAACGCAAGATAAAGCTGAGCTATGTCACGCCATTAGCCCGGCGACGCGTCCGTCGGACGTTCTCCGCGCGATGCCAACCGGTGATTTCGAGACACTCGTAAAATTTTCATGATAATGTCGCCGCGTTATGGTCCGGAATGGTCAACGCACCGTTGTACCTAGACAATCGTCCGTTTGTTCGCGGACACCAGGAACGGCGTTACATGTTTTACGACGAACCAGCGGCCGCGGACGCTAACCGGACCATTTACTGCGAAAACCGAGACCGAAGGACCCGAAATGTTTTGTTAATATTTTAGCGACCGGCGGTGTATAAATTGGTTCTTTATTGCGACCGGAAGTCTGTGAATCGGTTGTCGTGGTAACCAATAATTGAAGTATTATTATATAATTTTTTAACCCTTGCTCGAATGGTGAGTCCGAGGAACTGCTAGAATTGTTCAATTTTATATAATAATATTTTTATCACTAGAGTCTAGATTTAAAAAATTGTTAATTAGTGTAATTGTTGGTATTACGATTGAATGGAAATATTAGGAGCCAGAGAGATTATTTCAGATTTACGGTTAAAATGGGAGGGTTAAATATTATATGCCTGATGAAAAATTATATTCAAGAATTTTTAATGGAATCAGCTTTATAACTTCGATAATTATAAAATAAAATAAATGAAACCAGTCGCTTGACCGGTGCTGCTTCTTTTAGTGTTAAATCAGCGTTCTCTAGTTCCCGGACACGGAGCATGTTCAGTGAAAGCTTCCCGAACTATGCGACAAGTTCCCAGCAGCACTTTTCTTCGAGATGAAATAATGAATTAAAAGTTCCCGCAAATGCTCTTCGCTCGCCACGATACTCCACATTTTTCCTGCAAAAATCTCAATAATATTAGCACTTTGGAAAAGTTTCGCAGGAGAGGCAATCAAGCTTGCTGCGAATAAAATAAATTATATTTGCATACCGACACATTTATAACTTCGTCAATTGAAAAATATGTATATTATTAATTGTTGAATATAATCTTTAATGTTATCCAGCAATAAGGACGCGCCACGGTTCCTCTTCTGTTCTCTGTGTTCACCTTCGTCTCCGCCATGTTCACGATTATAATATTTTCAGTGTTCTCATAATAAATAATTAAATATAAATATATCTAGAAAAATAACATTAACCAGTACACCTAACAATTTTTGGAAACTCGTGCACCATGCTGGAAACTCGAATCGACTTTTCCTTTTGTGTTTCCGATGAAATCGAGAAGTTCAATCTGATTTTCCGCGAACGGATACAAAATCGACGCGGCACGATACTGTTTGGAAATAGTGAAATAGAGAAAGAGAGAGAAAGACATTTTCGAAAGTCAGTGGAATTTGATTTTTCGGACCGGTAACGTCGCGCCGCGTCGTTCCGCGAGAGGGTCGCGGAGCGGTGGATGGCGAAAATGGGAAACACATCGCGCCACTTTGAGCCCGCGTTTTCATTTCATCGCCGGTGTTCCATCCGGAACAACGTTGACCCAGATTTACATTTTTCCAGGCGGTTCCCCGGACTAAAAACGTTCGCATGTGCGCGACAGCTCGAGGGGAGGACGGTGCGTTCGGTTAATGGATCTCAAGGCGGTGTACACGCGCGAGCGTCTTTTATAGTCAACCGCGTTGTGGAAGAGGAGCGGGAAGAGAGAACGAGAAATCGAGGGAGAGAAAGAGAGAGTGAGAGCGAGGCAGAGAGAGAGAAAAAGAGAAAAGAGCAAGAGAGAAAGAAAGGAAGAGAAAGAAAGAGAGGAATATAGAAAGAGAGGGTCACGGAGAGCGAGAGGAAAGCCGCGAACGAATCGCGCCTCTGTATTAGGTATCGAGCCGGATGAGCGAAACAACGACCGCCGAGTCGGCTTTTATCGATTCATAAAATACGCAACCGTCTATAGCGGGTTATTCGAATGAGGCATAACGGAGACGACGGAGGCCGCCGCTATATTTACGTCCAACATTTTACGAGAGAAGCTTTAAGGCTAAAGCGTTTACGATAACGGCGAAATTTCTCATCTTATCCAGGCCAGAACGGGATGCAACGCTCCGTCCAAATTTTCATCATCCCACCACCGACCTATTTCGCGGGCGTTTATCTTTTTTTTTCGAGCGGCGCGGCCGAAGTTGCCACCGTTGCCCGGAGTTTTCGTGGTTCGTTGCGCCCGCACTAACACCGGGGAAGGGCTCTCGCGATTAACCTCCCGCGCAACCTTGCCGCGGGGCAGTCGCGGGAACGTCTCTGCCGCTTCCCGCGAATCAACCCGCTCTAACTCTTCAACAGCGATCTCGTTGCCGGAATCCGTCGTATCGGGCGTCGCCTTTCACAGCCGAAAATCGAATTAACCGATCGAAATGGAAATTTACAACGGTCCGCGTCGCGTGTCCGGTCGACGAAGCAAAAATACCGCGCGTCGAAACGAAAATAGCGCCGTCGGATCGACCGAACGAAAGTATTTGATTCCGTCGTAAATACCTGGAATACCGGGGGCTATAACAGGTTTTCGAAGAAATCGTTTACCTCGATCCCTCGATAGCTTCGACGGCATCTCGATCCGTCGGGGAACGAGCATTCCGGTGGTCCGGTCGCAGCATCCCGACGCCTGCGGCGACCCTCAGCCATCGAGGCCTCCGTTGTCGAGGTTCATTAATATTCGCCAGCGGTCGCAGCCTTGCGCTTCTTTCGGCGAGTTGCGCGTCGCAGGAACGCTTCTCAGAGGTCGTGGCAGCGACTCGGTAACAAGGTCAGGGGGTGCACGCGTGCACCGGGGGTTTCTTCATCATCTCCTGGGGTCGGGGCAGAGTCAAAAAAGCCCCGCGAGCCACCTCCCCCCCGCCGGCGGCGGCGGCGGGCGGCAGGCGGCGGGCGCGTCGCGGAGCGAGGGAGGAAGCGAGGAGGGAAGAGAGTGCGCGAGACATAGAAACGGTCTTGTATAGAGGGTCGTTTGACTCGGGGGTAGGAAGCAGCGAGGAAAGATGCACGCGGTCCCCTCTCTCTCCCCCCGCCGGTGGCCGGAGCAGCGGGAGAGGGCTCGGGGAGCCGGGAGAGAGCGAGAGAGCCGGACGAACGTGTTCGCCCCGCCCTCTTTCCGAGTCGGCACCCCCCTCTCCGCGGCCGCGAGAAGGGCCGAAGGGTAGGGTTGCGCGTCGGCCCGTTCCCCGCCGCTCTTCTCCGCCGTCCATCAGCCAGCCGTTCTCATCCCCCTCCCTGTTTGCGAAGCATCCCCATACCACTCTCGATGGATCGATGGCGACTCGGGCACCCTCCGCGTGGCGACGCGAGCGTCGCTTATTCGGTGACTCTGCCGCCTCAGTCGGAACTCGGGTTCACTCAGTCCACGACCGTTTGCCACGAGACTTCGATCTCGTCGGTCTCAGCCCGTCTCTCTCTATCTAACCCTTCGCCACCCTCCGGTCTCGTTCCCTCCAGGGGAGGACGCGGAGAGCAGCAGCCACCACCACCGCTCCCGCTACCACCACCACCGCCGCTACCACCGGCGCCGTTCTGCCACCACCACCGTTCCCGCCGCCGCCGCCACCACCACCACCACTACCACCACCACCACCAACGCCGACGCCGCCGTCGCCGACGACCGGGGAGACGCACGTAGTCTAAACGTGAGACTCGTACGGACGTCGTCGTTGTCCTCGCCGGTAGTACACTGTTTTCCGAGCGAACCTCTTCTCGATCCGGTTCCGACGAAGCCTCTCCGTCCCGCGGGATCACCTGCCAGCCAAGGTGAGTCCTCTACGAGATATCATTGTTCCGCAGCGTTCGTCGATGTCTCTCTGCGTACACCTACGTCTCTCTCTCTCTCTCCTTCTCTTCGTCTCTCGCCCGCACTGCCTCCCTTTCGCCCATCTCTCTCTCTCTCTCTCTCTCTCTCTCTCTCTCCCTCTCGTTCTCTCTTTCCGTTTCTCTGTCTCCCGCGCACTCTGTCCGCTTGTTTCTTTCAGAGTCAACAACCTCGCACGTTTTTGCGTGGTGTTCTCGATCGATAAACCGCCCCTCCCCCTGTTATTTTTCTCGGCGGTCGATTTTCACGCGGAAACGCGTGGCTCCTATGCCGCTACCTTCACTGCAACGCGTGCCATGCTCTCTCTCTATCCCTCTCGCTCTCTACCTCTTTCCCTGTCTCTCTTTCTCTATCCATCTCTATCTATCTATCTCTCTCTCTCTCTCTTTCCACTGTTCTGTCGTCGCGGCAGTGGCGGCGGCTCGATAAAACGCAAGCAAGGGTTAGGCCGCTTGCAGGCCTCCCTGATCGATCTCTCGGCTGGTTTTCCCGGCCCCAGAACTCCTCGGCTGACTCGATGCACCCCTCGTCAAAGTCTCCCCGCGGCGATTCCGCAGCCGTCTCTCCGCTCGTCCGGCACCGCTCGTCCGCGAGGACGCTCCTCCAAGTGGCCCCGTGTCGGCGCCAACCCCCATGACCTTGCACTTCCCTCGATACTTTCTCCCACCCGCGTTCCGACTCTGTCACCGAATCTAAACCCGTTCTCTCTCTCTCTCTCTCTCTCTTTCTATCTGCTCTCTATGGCAATTTCTCTTGCTCCTCTTTCTGTTTCTCTCTCCCTCTCTCTCTGTTGCCCTCTCGTCGTTTCGCCTCTCTGTCCGTCTACACGGGCAATTTTCGATTCGAAAACATGGCACCGATGTTTCCTCGGTGGCTCGTACGCGGAATAATTGTTAAACATCGTTTGATAAATTGCACCCCCCGGACCGTAGAGAGAGAGAGAGAGAGAGAGAGGGAGCGTATCGCCGCGCAGCCGGCAAAGAGAAACTTTCATCCCCTATGCCGCGCCGCGGTCTGTAAATAGTCTATTAAGTGGCACGGAACAGCGTAAACATCCGCGGAAAAATTCACCGCGCTCCTTTTTCCAAACATCTCCGCCCACGCGCCCCGATTCTTTGCGCGCACGAGAGAGAGAAAGAGAAAAAGAGAGAGAGAGATAGAGAGAAGAAGAGAGGAAGCGTACCACCAGTCCACGACGGTCCTCTGTTTGCGAAAAACGAAACGGATACGGAAGCCGGGAAATTGCATTTCCGGACGTTTCAATATTATGCTAACGTATCCGCTGCCGTTCAGCTCGACCGACCGTTCTCCGAGCCCCGCTGTTCCCGAACCGTGGAAAACTGGTTCCATTAGGGAAATGCACGTTCGGGAGGTTCTTAAATTGAGTGGCAGTTAAAAGGGGACCGTCTCTCCGACGTACAAGCTTTGACGGACCCTAGTCGACGCCGGCCACGGGACACGAACTTCGAGGTCATCCCCCTCGATGCTTAATTCCGCCCCTCGCGGCGCCCCGCGCGCGCGTTTCGTCATCTTACGCTCCTTCGATTTTCCACCAAACTCGTGGCCCATTTATTCTCGGATACGCCGCTGCTGCGACTGAGGATCGTGATACACGATCTTAGAACTCTTCTAGGTGCTTTTTTACAGAATTTATACGGGTCATGTTGGACCCTTTTTCTTATTCTCCTTCGAATTTTCTTCAATTTTTCGGCCTTTTTATTCGATCTTGGAAATACCAGAATTCCGAGTGAAGATGATCCTACACAGTTTTATTTTACACAATTTCTATGGGTCATTGCGGACCCGTCATCTTTCATTCTCTCGATTTTCTTTAAATTCGCGATATTTTTATTCGATCTACTTGGAAATGGCAGAATTGTGCTTGACAATCATTCTTCATAGTCTTGTGTTACAAAATTTCCATGGGTCATGTCGGACCTTTTATCTTATCCTCTTTCGATTTTTCTTTAAACTTTCGGTCTTTCTATTCGATCTTGGAAACGCTAAGCTTGCTACTGAAGATGCTCCTACACTGTCTTCTTTTACACAACTGGCACGGGTCACTGCGGACCCGTCATCTTGCACCCTCTCGATTTCTCTCTCAAACAGCTGAATCCAATCTTCCGCATAAAACATTAACCAGAATTTCCTCTAAATTAAACCCGCATCAATTGCAGTAACATAAAACAATAACTGTAAAATAAATAATATATAAATAACTCTGTGAAACATCCCTGACCGCTCTCAGCGCTGTTACACAATTTCGAGAACCGCGCAAGGGCTGCCAAGACCGTGCTGCTATACGGTCCGGCTATTTACATGGCACACGTCGATTCCGGGCAGCCGCGTTCGAGTCCGGTGAATGCGGGGAAGGTCCGCCGGAGGGTGGGCTCTGTAGGTTAGGAAGGTCGGAGAAGGACGGACGAAGGTCAGCGAACCCGCGCGCCGTTTCTTTTTCCACCGCGTTTCCCCTCTTCAGACGGTGCCGTCGCCGGTGTCTCTCTCTCTCCCTCTCTCTCTCTCTCTCTATCCCCGTTCCCGTCGCCGCTCGGCGGAACGTCTTCGAATTAATTATTCAAGGGCTCAGCCCTTATCAACGTCTCGCGTAGCATATCAAGCGGGAAGCCCTCTGCTCGTTTATCTCGCATCGCGGCCAACTCCTGGAAACCGGGGCTGCCATTCCCTCCGCACAACCCCATCGCCCCCTCCCCCCCTCTCTGCCACCCCCCGCTCGCATATATCGCCGGTGCACCGCGCGGCGGTATGCAGATGCGAATTCGCCAAGTTCAATTGATATTTAAAGCCCGAAAGTTGCCCGGCGAATTATTCGCCTCGCACCCCTTTCCCCCCCGCGCTCCCCATTCCCCCCCGCGATCCGATCCCACAGACATTTCTTCGCGCGGAGAAGTTTCTGCCGCCGGGTCTCTCTCCTCTCTCTCTCCTTAGCCCCGGCGCGCCTCGAATTCATTTCCTGCGGGATCGAGACCTCTCTTTTAATCTCCGCGCGGCCGACCCACCCCGGCGTCGCTCTTTTCGCCGGTGGAACACCTTCTGCTCCTAATCACCGGCGTAAACTACTTCCCGCCCCGATCGAACGCTTCCTCGAACGCGCGCCGTCGCCGCCGCCGCCGCCGTCGTCGAACTTTCGACTATACGCGTTTGACGCTCTTAAATCTCGCTCGGGCTTCTTCGGGCCGGATTTTATTGTTCGGCTCGGCGCGCCGTCGCGCGTTGCCGACGCAATCCGTCGCAGTCTGTTTGCCAGCGAAACTTCATTTCTCTCCACCATCCTTTTCTCTCTCCGAGCTCCTCTTGCTTAACCGTTTCGCGCGAGAGACGGATCCTCGGAACGGTGGATAGACTGTAAACATTTTCATCCTCTTATGTAATACGGAGTTTTTGACGAGTGAATTTCTTTTATGCAGTACTTACGGAGATAGTATTTTAAATGTAGTTATGTATTGGCCATGTGTAAGTACTGTTTCAGAAGAAGTTCGTTTGGGAAATACTGTGTTATATGAGAAAGATGTTTAATTATATTTTAAGAGATTTATAATGTATTTGATATTTTAGAAATCTATTTTTCTGAAGCTCTGCTTCTTTGCAGTTACTGCGATCAGAAATTTTTCAATTCGTATCGTTTCTTAGAAGGGGCAGGATATTAATATTTATTCCGTGCCTGAATTTAGTCGAGTGCTTAAATATTAACACCGAGGGATTAGAATTTTATTGCAATTTCAAAGAACAGTACAACATCCATACTTAATCATTTGTTACTAGTAATTTCTATATCTAATCGGACTCGTCAAAGTACGCTAAGGGGTTAACCCTTTGCACTCGAGTGGCGACTCTGAGGCACCGCTAAAATTATTCTATTACGTTGCAAAATAATTTTTGTAACGATAAGGTTTAGATTTAAAAAATTATCAAGTAGTAAAACTGTTCGCAGGAGTCGCAAGAATAAATTTTCTATGCATAAAAATTTATTTTGTTAAATAGAATGGAAATACCACGAACCAGAAAAATTATTTAAGATTTACAGTTTAAATGGTTCCGAGTGCAAAGGGTTGATAGAGAAATAAAGACCACGCTCGAATAGCAACATTCCGTATCACCTATAAGCAAACTCATCCAAGACAGCTAAAACAAACCAAGAATCCCCAAGACCACGGCGCCGCGTCTCGTCTTCCGTGCCAGAAAATAATTTGTCCTCCGAACGACTGTTAAAGCGACGCGTTAAAGCGGATCGTTCCGAGTTCGATTCCACCACCACCGCCACCACCACCGCGTTCCATACAGCGAAGACAACGGTGATCGAACGAAGAGCTGAAGACGTTTCGGCACTGGTAGACGGCCGCATTAGTTACACGGCTTTCGGGGCTGTTTACACGTCGTCGCGCTGGGTATTCTCGAGATCTCGCGTCCCGATTTCCCTTCGCGACCGTAAGCCTCGATCGATCGCCGCTCCTGACTTTTCCTTAGCCGATCGGGGACCACGGAGAGTCATCGTTGACACGACCATTTGCCAGGCTCGTGCCTCGTTTCACGTTCTCCCTCGCCCCTCCTCCGCCCCCTCGACTTGATAAATGCGTGTGCCGCCGCGGCCCCGTAATTAATGGCGGAGGTGATACGTCGCTGTCTGATTATGCGGATAGGCTTAGCCCAGCCGCAATGAATCATGGACGCCTGCGAGTGGCACGTTCCCCCCTCCCTCCGACACAAACCACCGTATATTTTCCGGCGTCGATGGATCCGGCGTGTTTCGTTCATAAATTACACGAGAGAGAGGTCTTCCGTCTTCGCGGTTCGGGCGCGTGGCGAAACCGCGAGGCGCTCGCGCGATCTTAGGATGGACTTTGAGGAAGTACTTAGTGAAGACTTAGGGACCGAGTATGTGACGTGTTTGTTCATTAGAAAAGCATTTGTGCTCTGGAGAAAAATGGGTTGAGGTTGTGAGATACATTAATTTTGACATTTTAGGCACCATTTTTTCATTAGGTACCATTTTTCTTAATATACATTCTTTTTCTTGATTTAATTTATATTGTTTAAATGTATTTCAGACTATGTACATATACATCACCTCTATGTAACACAAAAGGGTCTTACTATCTCGTTAATAAATAATAATAATAATAAATATAAAAATATACATAAATGTGAAGGCAATAGAATCAATCCATTAATAATCGAGGAACACGCGCCTCGCGCCAATTTGAGGAAAGAAAGGGGTCGCGCCTCTTACGTCACACAACCTTGCCAGTTC
>NC_135774.1:29663454-29699650 GCF_028453695.1 Augochlora pura | reverse complement strand
GGGGGGGGGGGGGGGGGGGGGGGGGGGGGGGGGGGGGGGGGGGGGTTCTCTATCAGCGAGGGATTTAACTGTGAAATTTCTGGTTGCACGTCGAGCCGGTCTCTCGCATCATCGGAGAGGAGAGAGATCCCCCCCCTCCCCCGTCCGGCGAACGGCGCGGAGTGGCCTCGTTTCGCATTCCGCCGGCACGTAGCGTCGAAATTGAGACGTCCTTCCTGGGGAGAGAAGCCCTGCGCCGTTCTGCCCGACCGCATTACCATTTTTCGGCAATCGAACCGAATCGATAGCCCCCCCCCCCCCCCCCGCCGGCCGCCGCGGCACCGACTCGGCCCCTGAGGCGTCTCTCCTCGGATCCGCGACGCCGATTCCCGTGGCATAAATCCCCGTGTAAACCGTTGCGCCTCCGCCTATTTCGACGTTTTCCACCGTACGAGAAAACCGCTATCAAACCCGCTTTGATAATTTACGGTCGCCGCGAGATGCCGATTCGAGATTCCAGCGCCAAGGGAGGGGGAGGTGGGGGTGGAAAGGAATGCTTTTATGCGCGAGATCGTCGAATTGATTTCGCGAATATTGCCTGCTTAACTATTCCGCTCGCGATATCTAGATCCGCGGGATTAAATGTTCGAGCGGGATTGTATTTAATTTCTTCCTCTAGAAACATTTCGACTGCGGCTGCAGTACCGTTGCTTATTCAAGGGTCGAGGGCTAAGAGGCGATTCAGGGGTAGCGGCGACCGATTACTCTGCTCGTAATTAACTTTATATTTATCGAACAAGACGCACGGAATTTTTCTATTGAAAGATCAAATAAAAGAGTAGAGAAAGTTCAGTATCTCCTGTTTGGTAAATATAAAGTTGATTATAAAAGCGACAGGAAACGAAGCAACCGTGAATGGTCACAGTAATCGGTTTCGCTGCACTATATTATTCACTAAAGGATTATCTCCGATAATAAAGGATAATAAAGGATTATCTGCGATAAAGCGAGAGAGATCAATCTCGATCGTTTCTCCTTTTCTAAATGAACTAGTTGCACTTGCTACTGTCATGTTAAGAGTGTTCTAACACGTATCTTAGAAGGGTTAAGATCGGCGCGAGACCGCGCTGAATAATTCCCGATTTTTGCAACGGAAGCCGCATTAATATTCCCCCGGTCCTGTTATCCCGAAAGACGTCCGCGCGATCCGAAAGTTCGGGGAAGAAGCTCGTCCGAGGAAGAAGATCGTCCGCGGATATACTCGGTCGTGCTTAAAGCGAGCCCGCGAAGTTCGCCGGAGGATCTTTAATATTCGATCGTAGACCGCTAACTATAGAGACGGGAGAGGCCGGGGAGTAACACTTTCTATAATGGACGGAGCCGAATCGATTCGGTTTGTCCACGGGACGATCCCCTAAGTGGCATCCTTTTAACCCGGTCACGGGGTCCGGCCGGCCCGGAATGCAACCGTGGACTGCGAAACTTCGCCGCCCTGACCCCGACGCTCTCAGTTATCCGGCGCGGGGATCGCTCGATCTCCGTGCCCGGTGGTTTCGCCAAGTCCTGTTAAACAATCGATAAGCCGTCCTCCGGCGACGCTGCCAGTGGCGAGTGTCAAGATATTCTCGGCCATGGAGCAGAGCGTCTTTGATGGCCACCGGTATCTTTAGCTCTGTTAACTGCGGAACTCGCGTGCGCCGAGCAACCCCGAGGTGCACTTCGCCGTCGTGCGCGACGGAAACTGTGCATCGCCGGGAACCGGGCGAGTACGTTTCGTATTCTTTCGGAATGCGGCGGGACAGCTCCAGTCCCGTCCCATTACGTGCCGCAACGAAATCTCGGTCCCTGGACGACTGACTTCCAATGCCTTCGAATGCTGCAAGTTTCTTAATAGGATTTATATCGACGCGGTTCTTGGTGAACAATTAAATTGATTATTATACGGAATAATTGTGTTAGGAGGATAGTAGATTTTTAGGGGATAGAGAGAGGGTAGATGAGACAGGAAATAAAGTACTGCAAAGTTTTATGCAGGGTGAACATTGTCTGAATTAATTGTAAGATGCGGAAGTCGCGAGAAAATATCTTTCTTTTTGATTATTTTAACCCTTTGCACTCGAAGTCATTATAATTGTAAGAAATAATTTTCCTGGCTCATAATATTTCCATTCTATGCGAAAATGTACATTTTTATGCATAACAAATTTTTGTCACTCCGACCAAGAGTTTGTCTATTTAACAATTGTTTAAATCTAAATATTGTTGTTATAAAAATGATCTTAGGACACGATACAACAATTTTAATGGTGCAAAGGGTATATATATTACGAAGGGTATATATATTACAAGGGTAATATATATTACGAAAATATTTCCAAGTTCCTTCTCCTGTATTTTCCCTTGTAATTATATTAATGGGTTGCACATAGTACAGAAATATTCTCAAACTCGTCTCGCGTCCCTGCAAATTTTCATCATTTTCATACGGCGAACGTAACATAAAAACATTCTCAAAATTCGTCTCACGTTCTCATAATTATTACAGTTTTAATAGGCCGCGCGAAGCATCAAAATATTCTGAAATTCTTCTCGCGTCTCCTCTCTCCCCCTCCCCCCTCCTCCCCTCTTTTAATCATTCTAACAGGTCGCACGCACTATAAAAATATTCTCGATCTCGTGTCCCACCGTCTCTACAATTTCGCTACCGACTCGGTCTCGTTTCCCGTCAAAAGCGCATACAATCTGCAGACTAGTAATTACTAATTACGTGAGACAATATTAACTCTTTGCGCTATAATATCGCGCCGGGGCTCGTTACGAAGATTTGAAACGCGATCTACTAATCTACTAAATCGAAATTAAATTCTACTTTTCTGACATTTGTATTTGAGAGTTGAAGTCAGGGATTATTGTATAATAAATATAAATTTATACGATTTGGGAACTGTACGACATGGGAATTTATTATTATGATAGAAAGGTTAGTGAAATAAATCACAGGAATTAATCTTCGGTAATGCTAATTTATTTTATCCAACATTTAAAAGAAGTTTTCTATACAATATTTACTTTAGAATTTTCATCGAAATATAAGAGATACTTATATTTCTTCTAGCACACTTTTCTGTCTTCCTTTAAATATAGTTATTTATACTAGTTTTATTCTAGGCTAGTGTTTTCTTCCAAATAACCCATCGACATTGGGAATGATAGGATCGATATATTATCTCGCGTATAGTATATCGCGGATTCTCATCGAGTATACTCTCGTACATAACACGGCGCGGAAAGAACTTATGGGACACCCTAATACTTCGCGACGAGTCGAAACAGTCGAATTCACCACGGTTTCGCCGTGGAAGGGGAAAGACAGAGGAGCCATCCCAGGGTAAAACAACTACCAATATCGCTCCCGAATCCGCTGATAGGATTGCCACCGGCGACTGGAAAGCCGGAGTCTTCGAAAATTATTCACGAACCGGCGGAGTCTCGGCTCGAAATTAGTTTCCGCGGAGGCCCTCCTCCTCCTCCTTCTCTCCGAGATATGCACGGTTCCGAATTCGTTAAGAGGCAAAACTATTCGTCCCTTTTCCCTCTCGTTCCACGCCCCACCGCCGGCGTCGTCGCCAAACTCGTCGCTCAAAGGAGCCGAGGCTCTTCCATTGACTGGTCCCCCCGTTTCCAGCCGAGGGTCCCGAACGTCCCCGGCAAAAGTATCGCCGGCCTGGAAATTGCGGGACGGTAACGAGGCCAATGCTCCTTCTACCGGAAAACTACCGTCCCCGGAGTGTTCGAGCTCTCATTTTTAGCAAGTCGTTTCCCCGGATAAGCGGCGTAATCCCGCGTTTCGAATCCGCGCCGTCTTGATACGTTCCACCGCGGTTATTACGCTCCCCGCTGCGTCGTGATCCTGGCACCCTACTGTAAAGGGTATCCATTTTGGAATGTTGCTCTCGCATTCCGCGATATTTAAATTTCTTGTGCTCCATTGATAAGAGATACTCTTAAACGTTTGGGAAGCAGAGATATCGCGACGAAGAAGAAGCAAAAGTTGAAAGAAAATTTCGCGTAGAATATAAAATATAAAAAGCGAATAATTGTGAAATAATTGTGGAATAATTACAGAATTTGGAGCAAGTGATTTACTAATTGTATCTACGCGTGGATCACTTTCTTTAAATTATTTAATTATTCTTCTATCTGCAATGGACAGTTTCCTTTTCCATATCCTATGCAAAATCATATTCGTTAATTAAACCTCGTAGCAGTGACAAGTAATTTTATTTTTACATTATTATTACATAATAATTCCGCATAAAATAAAATACCCTCAATAACACATTGACGTTTAATGAACAGTGTTCAAAGTCTTTCTGGAATTAATCACCGATGCCGCGCGAACGTACAAGTCCGAAGAAACGATCCGCGAGACGATTTCGTCGATCGTCGTCCAAGGTCGGCAAGAAAGAATTGCCGAAAGATCGCGCGATCCCGTAGAGGTCTCTGTGTAGCCCCTCTCAGATATCAGTCACGCGAGATCGGCGAATCAGCTGACGGTGTTTCGGAGCCTGTGTTGGTATACGAAAGAGGGAGGCCTCGAGGACAACGCGGCCCTTCGCCCCCCAGGGTTGTTGGTCGAAGTGAGGGTAGGTCGGGGTGGACGAAAGTAGCGAGGGGGCTCTCGGCGGGGACCCGGGGGGAGAGGGGTCGAAAGCGGACCGTGTATTAGAAGGCTTCGTAACTTACCTCGAGATATCGATCGGGACCGCCGCGCTTCGCTGCAAGGGCGAGTCGCGCGCGTTCTCGGCCGTAGTCCGGTTTCTCTTGCCTTCGGTTTTTCCTGTTTCGCCGCGTCGCGTCGCTTTTTTTTCCCCCCCCCCCCCCCCGCCCCCCCCCCCCCCCCCCCCCCCCCGGATCCCGCAGCCCTTTGATCGCGCACCCAGAAAGATTCAAATTGAAATACTGCGAACGTGCAGTTCAATTCGGTTAATTAAATCGTTTCCATTCCAATATGTTCGACGCGTTTGCGCCGAATACTCTGCCCGTCGCTCGCGCAGCCGTTGATTACCGCTTTGAGCGCGGGGGCCGCGCGTTCTGTTTGCCGCTGCTTTGCCCCGTTGTTCTCCGATAATCCCGTTTTTCCACGTACGAGTGGAGAACTCCGCGGCCGCCCTCCCACCCTTCACTATCTCCCTCTTCCTCTCTATATCCCTCTATGACTCTTTCTTTTTCTCTTTCCCTCTATTTCTCTCTCTTTCTCTATTTTTCTATATCTCTCTTTCTCTATTTTTCTATATCTCTCTCTCTCTTTTTTTCTATATCTCTCTCTATTTCTCTTTCTCTCTATTTCTCTCTTTTTCCGTCTCTCGTTCACGCGGCCTCGCAGATTTTTTTTTCTCCCCCCTCGAGCACGGAAGAGACATCAAGGGAAAGCCAATCCTTTCTTGCGGAACGAAAGTTTCTCTTGCAATCTCCGTTCTTTTTCCCTTCTATCGTGGCTTTCCGATCGTGAGTTTCTTTGGCTCGATCGGGGCCACCGGATACAGGCACGCTCGCTCGAATTAACGAGGGATAGAGAAAGAAAGGGAAGGGAGAACTACTGCCGCGAGTACTCGTTAGACGTCCATTGTGGCCTGTCAGAACGGCCGGATCGGCGGCCTCGGATCGTCTGCGGCGGATGGGAAAAAAATCCGCGAAAGAAATCTACGCCATTATCGGCCGCGGGAGGAATGTTGAACGGTTCCTAATTCGGCGAGAGAATTTTGACTGCTTTCGCTTTGCGTTGATGCTTGAGTGGCAAGGGGGCGTCGAGGTGATAGGAAGAGAAAATTGTTTTGTATGATTAACCCTTTGCGGGCGATGACTTTTTGATTGAGTGGTGTAGGAGGACGTGGCGATTTTTTTAGATGAGTTGAGGGTTGTGTATAAAAATTATTTTAATTTGTATAGAATACAAATATAATTTGTATATAATTATTTAAGCAATTATATGTTATATAATTATATAATTTATATACGATTATATTTTTGATGTTTTAGGTTGGAAACTATGAAACGGGCGTTTTTGCTCAGTCTGTGCACTGCTGCGGCGCCCGTTTCATATTTTCCAACCTAGTACAATTATATAATTTACAAATAATATTACAAAAAAATATTACAAAAACTCGGCATTTCTTATAATTATCACTCCATTCTCACACATTTTACTTTCGAAAATTCCATAAGAATTTTTCTGAACCATCTAAGTAATTACACAAAGAAGTTCTCTTTTCACTGGTCTCTTTATCACAGAATCTTATGTTTAATCTCCCACCTGCATAAAACTTCGTTGAACCCGTACTTTCAGAAGCTTCGTCCCATATTATTTTCTCGCAGTTCGAATGCATTTTTTTCGAAAACTCCGTGCAAAAAATAAAAAAAAAACGGAGAACCATGCACGCTTTACTTACCTGCAACAACATCTCCGGTTGTTTATAAAAACACGGAACGCTTGTATACATCGGCGTGCTTCTGTTTTCGTAGCCACGGCATCGCGGAAAATATTTTGCATTTAGCCATACAGAGGGAACGTTACTTTCTGCCGCGGTGCTTCCATAAAACCGGCATATTCCGCCCCATGATCGCGATCTGCAAGACATATTCCCGTAAAATTGCTTTCCATAAAACTGTTCGGAAACGTTCACCGTGCAGCGAATTACTGGAAGCGATAAATAATTTGCTGGCAACCAGGATGAAAGTGATTTAGTAAAAAATGAATATCGCGAGCATTTATAATATCATTGTTATCGTATAAGGTAAATAAAATTGAGTTATTCAGATAATTAACCCCTTGCACTATAATAACTAAAAATATACTATAATGCACTAAATATGATTTTTATTAATTTCTTCTGCATCGAAATAAAAATCAATTCTTCTGTTATTAAAGTTTAGAAACAAAAATACACAAAAACGATAAAAGAAACAAAAATTGTCTGGCCTTATTATGGAAAATATTAAGGATAAATAAATGCTAATTGATGCAGCGTGAAAGGAGTCATAGTGCAAGGGGTTAAATCGTAAGATTGCACATTTTCTCCATGACGAGTATACTCGTCAAATATAGTTAACTGGTTAACTGTACGAGTGCCACGTGTCTCTGCTGTTTTCCGTCCAAAAATGCCAAGGTACGCTATTTCGCTTGTCTCATTCTACAGGGAAAATTCGATAAATTTTTAACTCTTGTTCCCGTAGATCTTTTTCAATGCTGTATAGCTTAAATTAAAGGTAAAAGTGTCTACTTTGTAACAGAGTGGTTTTCTGCTCTATATGGCATCCAAATGTGCGACTGAAATTAAAATTCTTAGTTTTTGTCTCTTTCTTTTAGTTTTGCCTAAAATGGAATGGTAGCCGTAAAATCACGCGTCGACGGAACCCGTCGCGGTTGTCGACTTGGCAGCCTAGAGATACGTCATAGCTCGACGATCGCCGCGTCAATCGTAATCTCAGGCGTACTATGTCCGCGTCGGTTTATCCGTCGGAGGTTAAGGGACAATCCTCCGTCGCAGGTTAACAGACAATCGTCTATCGCAGGTTACGGGACAATCGTCAGCGTAGGTAACCGGACAATCCTCCGTCGCAGGTTAATGGTCAATCGTCGGTCGCAGGTTAAAGGACAATCGTCCGTCGATTGGCGACGAATCTCGCAGGCGTCGGTCGCGGGGCTCTCGCGAGAGCAATCGCGTTATCGCGATATAAGCGTAATCGTGGCGACGGGCGATGTACACGAGGCGATAGCCGATACACGGCTGGATAGGGCGACGGGAGGATGGCCAGGGTTATACGGCGAGCTGATAATCGGCGATAAGCCGGGCGCGCGCGGGTCGATAATCGAGAGGGGCTTGGCTCGAAAACGAGCGATCGCGTGCGGAACGCGACAGGAATGATCGAAAAACGAGCGGCGGACGACGTCGACGAGCGAGCGACGAGCCCGACGGCCTCGCGCGCGCGGAAAAGAGTCGCTGGAACTGGCGAGAGGAATTAGGCCGTCTTTTCTCGGCGGCCGCGACGGCCTGAAAAGGGAACGTGGAAATGGAGGCGGACGGGAAACATTGGCGAGAGGCTCGAACAAGGCCGGAGGGACGGAGAAAGTCCCTGGGAAAGAAAAGGCTGCGGGACGCGTCGAGATTCGCGCCTCCGGACAGAACGCGGGGCTCCTCTACCCCTGTTTGCCGTCCGACGGAAATATCCTGCTCCAGATACCGACGTCGACGGCTAAAAATTTAATTCTATCCGTGCCGTGTGCACGCGGATGCATATTGGCCGCCGTTGTCCGGTTCTGCGACTTGCCCGTGAAAATCTAAACGATTATGAGCATTCATCGTCTTGTCTGGCCTGGACTCGTAGTCCATGTATAGTAAGGTTCATTTTATGGTTTCATAATTTATGGCAATTTATATATTCATAACGACTTATTTATTTCTGACGATTTATTTATTTCGGACGATTTATTTATTTATGATGATTTCTTTAATATTTATCTATTTTGCTTATTCGTTTATTTGTTTATCGTATATGTTGCAGGAGTTACCCTTTAGTTACAAAACAATGGGGAGGTTTCGAGTGACACCAAATGTCACTGAACAATTGTTCACGGCGCAGAGTAGAAATAAAACGACCACAGTTATTTCAATTGGCATAACAATTCTTCATGAATTATATTAACTATACTGCAGATTTCATGCAAAAAAGTAACTAATATAATAACAATGTCCTCACACTGTTCTCAACTTGTCAAAGTGATTCAGAAAACCTTCCTCCATTTCATCCCTGTTTCTTACAACTCAAAATATTAATTTCGCTTTCTGAAAATAACACCGCAAGCAATATTCTCTAAATCAATCCGAAAATTCGCTGAACTTTGGTTAAGAAGACTCGTTGAAACGTATCGCGGGAAATTCGAGCCTGGCCCCTTTAAACCGGAGCCTCGGCCGCTGGATTCTTTTACACGGCGGATCGATGGTGTTTTGCGGTGGATCACCGCCAGCATCGAGATCCCCGGTCCGCGCCGTGGAAAAAAAAAAGATTAGCCGCGCGCCGCTTAATATCGAACAACAACGATGACCCAATTTCGAGAGAGAGAGAGAGAGAGAGAGAGAGAGAGAGATTAATAGGCTGACAGGCAGCGCGCGCGTGACCTTTGCTCCTTTACAAGATTGAAAGCAAATAGGCAAATGCGCGGCCGGGGATCGATCGTTCGAGTGACTCCTCCCGGCAATCCCGATTTATCGTTTTTCTTTCTTTTTTTGCTCTCTCTCTCTCTCTCTCTCTCTCTCTCGTTTTTATCGGAGGCCCTAACCCGTCGTCGACGGCTGGAAATAGAAGCCCGCTTGAATATTTCAGCGCGTCGGAAAACGAAACGTCGGTAATAATAGGAGGAACATTGTCGCGGGCGTGTGCTTCTCCGCCGACGGGAATAGAAGGGTCGGCTGTCCCTTCCTGAAAATACGCTCGCCGACGTGCGGTGCGATGATTCTGGTCGCGAGCTTTTTAGGGACGGGCACGACCCGTCCAATATCGGCTAATTGTGTTACAACGTCGCGTCGGGGAGAGAGTAATGTCGAGTTAATGCGACGCTTCGTTCGCAATTTTATTAACGGCGTGCCGGCCGTTATTGGATCCTGCTTTCCAGCATCGATTCGGGATCGGTGTAGATTAGGGGCGGTGGTAAGTGATTTGGGATTGATGGTCTGCTACCTGGCAGCGAATTAAACTGAATTGTTTTTAGATATCTTATCGTTCACTTAATTTACTATTTATTCTACTATTTAATTTATTCGTTTATTCTACTATTTTATTTATCTCTTGGTATATAGAGATAATACTCTAAGGCATGAGAGAAGATTTTTGTAATTGTTTATTCATTTCTTCTATACTTCATTCAATTTTTCAATACTTAAATATTTTATTTTAATCTTTTGAAAATAAGATTTTAATCTACATTCATTATTACCAGATAAATTATTTTTATTATTGAACTCATTTGTAGAAATACCAAATAATATATATGCCTATCACGTATAAAATAACTATAATAATATACATATTATTTGGCAATTCCTCCAGATGAATTTATAGTAAAAATAACTTATCTATAAACAATAAATTCAGCTTAAAATTTTATTTAGAAAATATTTTGACAATGAATAAATTTTCACTCTTGTCTTAAACCGTCATCCCTAAGCATCAAGATATTGCAACCCCCTCTTACGTCTTCAACCCCACAGAACACAGTCCTGTATCATTCACCACCCCTCTCAACGTGCAAATATTCTCATCGACAGTCGGTGAAGGGATTAAACGAACCCCACCGGCCCCATGAAATTTCTCGGACAGAATCGCAACGGAAAAACAGAGACCAATCATGCCGGTCAGGTGAACCGATACACCTTGCGACTGTAATAACGCTGGGCGTACATCGCAGCCGCGATTGACCCAGATCGTCGTCGCCGCCGAATTACAAATCTGGGTCAGCCGAATTATACATATACGATTCCGTCGAAGTGGCTATTTGCGTCCGGTGTCCTTCCGCGACACGGACCTCTCTCTCTCTCTCTCTCTCTCTCCCCTTGTGTCGGCTAAGAAGAATGCTAAAAACGATCCTAAAACCGCGAAACGACCTCGATCTCTATCGAGCCGACGGGGGCGGCAGGGGGGAAGGGGGGGTGCCACCGGTAGGATCGTTGTCGGTTTCGCAGCGTCGAAATGAATGTCGCGGTTCCGTGCGGCCGGCTCGTACCGAAAATGCAATTAAAAGCGGCCGCGGTCGCGGGGGCGGGTTTTGTCGCCGTCAGGGCGAAACCCGGGGGGGCGGGCGTGGAAGAGGAAGAAAAGGGCGGCGGTGCGCCGCTGCGGTCGATCGTCGAACGATACCGCGAAAGGTCACGGCTTTTCTTGACAAACGGCGTCCTTGCCGGTATCTCGCCGGACACCCGAACTGCATTATGAAAGGCGTTCCCGGCCCCGGCTTTTCCGACTGCGCGCCCCGCCGTTGTCTCTTGACTGCGGAGCCCTCTCTCTCCCCCCCTCCCCTCCCCTCCTGGCCACATAGACACGGGAAAATACGCGCGAACAACCAGCCTCGAAATCCCGGCCGAAGTTCTTCCCGGAGTCCCCCGAGGATCAGGAGACGTCGCGCGCTCGGGATCAGGCTCTCTTCTCGGCCGGGGGGGATCGCATTCTCTATCCAGAGCCGATCCGGCGACTGCACGAGGTCCGAGCCTGATCAATAATTTATTTGCCCCGCGCTCTTCTTCCCTTTCCGGGGGGGAAAAAAGCCCCCGGTGCGCGAAATACGATGCATTCGCTCGAAACGAAATATGGCGTCTGATGCGAGCGCAACGCGCAGAGTTTAGGCGCGCTCGTTTTTCCCGCCCCGCGCGTACCTCTCTCTCTCGTTCGCGCCGCTTCGTTTGCGTAACATTATCCTCCTCGACCCGCGTTTTTAACGCGTTAAGTGGCGAACGTCGACGCCAGGAATTCCCGTAACGTCGAACGTGTTTAATCGACGCTTTCATTGCTGCGTCTGTCGCGGCAAGTATTCTCTTTTTTAACGATTTTGCAGCTTGATTTTTAGCCTTTCGAGCGAATCGAAATTGGTTCGATTCGAGAGCATTATGCAAGTAATTTTTATAATAGATCTGAAATTTTCTGTTTTTGCATTGGGTGGATTAAATCGAATAAATTTATGCAAATTACGTTTAGTATATTAACACAGAATAGAAATATGTATCAGTATAAATACATAGATATATAAGTATATAAGTATTTATATAATTATAAGGAACATCAAATTTATTTCTTGAAAGTAATTATTTAAAATTCTAATACACGGTATGGTATCTAGAGAATTTGTAATTTCACTTTGATAACACTTCTATCGTGTATCATACGAAATTATGATATCTAGGAAATTCATAATTTCTCTTTGACGTCATTACTCTCGCATCTCGTACGAAATTCTATTACATTCGCTATGACAAATGCATTAAATATACCTACAATGATGACACCGATACGCGTGAATTTTCCGAACGAGGTACCCGACGCTTCGTTAGATCATTAGAACGATCGCGACTGGTCCCGAACAGAAACGTTGCAGAACGCGACGGCGCATATGAAATCAGAGTGGGTTATACTCACACCATCTCGTTAATTAATCTGCACGCCCCGATTAAAAATCAGTCGCATTACCCGACGCAATGAGCAGCCACGAAAATTCCCGATTCCGTGAAGTGTGCGGGAATTCGTCGATAGCCGCGACACATGACATTTTCTCTTATCGATCGACGGCGCTCTCGAGAGCGGCGTAAACAGAGGGAGAGAGAGAGAGAGAGCGAGAGGCGCCCCTGGCCGACTGCAAAATTTCGGTTTCGTTAACTGGCACAGGGTTAACGATATATCTCGATCGACCCGAATACCGTCGAAAACTCGGCGTCGGCCCGTTATTCGAGCGAACCGCCGCTCCGACCCGCTCCGGCCCGCTCCGACTCGCGCGCCGGTAATTGATAGCTGCATTTATTATTCCTAATCTTTCGGGGCGTGGGGAGGGGCCGCGGCGTTAAAATCGCGAGCGGCTGCCGCGATTCGAAATGTCAAGGGTCGAATTGATAACGGGTCGGTCCCCTTAAAATACGCGATCAGCCGGGCGTAATAATAATAATTTCGGGTTCGGTAGCCGGCGCGGGGCAAACAGCGCATAGCCAGCCCCCGCGTTCCGCCGGTTATCGTCGACGTCACCGCTAAATCTTTGCCGGCCGAGCCGCGTTATTAAAGCGCGGATTAGCATCGACCGCCATTCAAAATCCTATTACACGGTAATTTACGTTTCGTCCGGGTTGAACGTGCGAGAGGTTTGCGCCGGTCGGGTCGGTCGCCCGCGGGGGGCGGCGCTGAAAAGAAATAAAACGAAGACGCCGGGGGAAAAAAAACGAGGAAAAGAAAGGGAACGTAAATCCGAGAGCGAGCGCCGCCGCTCGGTTGCCATTTGACTTCGTAATTCCTGCGGCCGGAAGCTACACAGCCGGCGGATCGTACATTTCGGTAATAAGTCGACGAGAGGGTGGCTTTCATCTTTCTTTCCCTCTCTTCTTCTATCTTTCTCTCTCTCTCTCTCTCTCTCTCTCTCTCTCGTTTTTTTTATCGCGAATCTCTCCGGAAGGCGAGCTGCCCGGCGAGAAGCCGAGACCTGAAATTTTACAGTGGCCTCGCCGCCCCTGTAATCAAATTACGCGTCCTTTCTATATCCATTATGGCGGCATAATGAGACTAACAAAATTACACCGTATTACCTACTTTAATACAATATATTGCGCCCGGCGGCGTTTAATGCATTAATACGTGCCGTTTCATTCAATTAACCCGGCCATTGTTCCCCCGAATATTTTAGCGCATTGTTGCAAAGCCGGCGACGAGAGCATCGAGCGAGCGATTTACGCGGACTTCGGCAACGCACCGTCGTTTGCTCCTTCGGACTATACCGCCGTTCCCCTCGGCGCCCTCGCCTCTTTTGCCCCCCCCCCCCCCTCCGGCTCCCTATAAATCGAGGGAACGCGTGCTAAGCGGGAATGCTCGTTCCCCGGTCCCCCTCCGAGCCACTCCTGACCGATATATTGCACCGGGCTTGAGCCACTTTAAAAGTTCGCCCGCTGCGCCCCGAATAAATCATGGGCCACCCCGTAACTTGCACGGAGGCCGCGGCGGCTGATCTACGGCCCCGAGGATACGTACGGGACACATCTTCGGGACGCTGCGAACGCCCTTATTTTTCATCGGTCCTTCGTCCCTTTTGTCGAGGCTGCGTGACACGACCGCGGCACCTCTCTGCCCGTGGAACGAGAACGAGAACGTCGCCGCGGGCTTCCCGCTGTCCGCCATTTCAACGCACGAAATGCGCCGTGACGCAACGCATACGAAATTAGGGGCAGTCTAAGTCATCGCTTTGCTGGCTTCGAATTTGTTTTGTCGGACCTCTGGTTTCTTCGACGTTCCAGCGAGCACGTTTTCACGGCGCTCGCGAATTTTTATTTACCGAGCCGCTGCTCCGATCGGCTTCGTTTTGCTCTTGTTTTAAAGCTGAGAGATTCCTCTATCGAACAGTATTTTTTTATTTCGAAAACATTAACTCCTTTTTTTAGAAGCAGTTATTTAAAGTTAGAGGTACGTTGCACCTTGCGTTACAGTAATCGCGACAGTAATCGAATCTCTGTTGGAAGACTGATAAAAATCGTACCTCGAGTTCTGATACGTCGTCGTAAAGAGGAAACTTCAATCTAGTTATAGTTTCATCTCGGACGAAAATTTATTAACGTTTCCCACGAGCGTTCCAGCCCGCGGTATTATCAAAGGGAAACGCTCAATTCCTCGGTTTCCGCGCGATGCGCGGCGCGCGGCCCCGGCAAAAATCCAGCAAAGCGGCGCAAAAAGGTGGAGGGTTCGGGCTTTAAAACCCGCGTCCGGGTTCATTGTCGGACGATTCCCTTTCGCGGAATTACAGCGGTCGAAAGTGCTCCATCGTCTTTCCGGTGTGTAAAAAGTGCAAGTGCGCCGGGCGCAGCAGCCCGTAGCGAATCCGCGGCGAGCTCGCCAGAGATATCCGACGATGGAATCGTAGGGCGAGATAAGGGCGAGAGCAGGGAGCGAACACCTCTCCCAGAAGTCGTTTGTATCCGATTAGAGGGGCGGGTTGGGGGTGGCCGAGGGGGGAAGCCGGGCTCCGGTTGGCTGGTCGGAGCGAGAGAGGCACAGATAAGGATTTCATCAGGCGCGGATGCATTGTGCGGCAAGACAATTCGTCCTACATATGCCGGCTATCTATATGCACCGGGTGCATGCATCTCAAGTACGCCAGCATCCCGGCCTAGCATCCAAGCCCCGGCATCGAGCACCCGGTCCCGCATCCAGCGCATCCAGCATCCAGCCAACCGCTCCGCCTCGCTCTGCCTCGCGTCGCCTCGCTCTCCCTCGCGTCGCCTCGCGTCGCCTCCTCGTGCTCCCAGGATTAATCCGACTGGTAATTTGTCGTCCCGCGAATGAGTCTCGGCTAGGAAACTCGGCCGGGCGCACATGCTGCCTGCCTGCCTTGCCTGCCTTGCCTGCCTTGCCTGCCGTCCTCGTCGAATTGCCGTCGACGAGTCGACGACTCCACGAGAATATTTCCCGCATCGCGACACAAGCTTCGGCCGGCTCTCCCCGTGTTTACGCATTCGACGATGAACTCTGCGCTTCCTCGACGGTGCTCGACACCGCTCACGGACGCGTCGGCCACTCGTCGACGGAGCGACGATTCCATCCCCGGCCCGGGGAGGGGACTACACGACACTCGAAACGCGAATTTTTAGGGACAGAACACTGCTTTTAACCTCCCGCCGGCGAACGCTCCGCCGTTTCCCGTTCACGGTACTTCGGGTTCCAGCTTCTCCGCGGATCGTGCTCCAGTTTCGTGCTCGCAGTGGTACGCGACCTGTGTTCGTACACCTTGCGAAACGCGGTAACTCTTTCAAACTATCCGGGGAGGGATTTTTAGAGCTGGAGAAATTTATTTCGTCCTTTTATTCTTTAGTTTTTATTTATTTTGCTTTTAGATGATGTTCTTTTGGCATTGTTGAGGGATTTTGTGGTGAATAGATTTTTAACTAATTCTCATTTTCTTTATACTTAAAATAAATTTTTATAAATGGATAGATGTGTGTAGGTGGCTCTGAAGAGGTTAAAACTGCACTAGATGACTCGAATATGCTTCGGCAATACATATATTAAAATTGGAACAGTAAAGAGAAGATTAGCAGTATTTTTGTATAAATAATCAAGACGATGGCTAAAATAATTTTCTTTCTTTTCAATCTGCCATTAATTGGAACCACAAAGAAAATAAAATACTGTCGCTCTATAAGGCGCGAATGAAAAGATAAAAAACGAGAGCTTTCTTTTGACATCCAAGTAATAGCAGAATTAAAATATATCTCTCTTCTAACAATGATTCGAGTGATTTAGGTCGCGATTACTGTATGCCTCTGTACACGGAACTGCCTATCCACATTCTCATGCTTAATTTCGCGAAAACTGAAAGAACGAATCCTATGATTCTTCGTTCTGTTCGGACTTTATCTACCCGACACCAGTCTCCCGGAATCCTCGGCTTCATTTGAATCTACCAGCCGACCTCTCGCTATTTCGAACTTCTCCTAATCCTTTTTAGTTAGCTCCTTCCCGTTAAGCCTCGCATTCCCCTGGGCTCTCTATCTCGAGTCTCTTATTGTTGCCAGTCGACCGCGGATCTTTATGCAGAACGAGAACTTTCTACCGCAATTGTCCGAAATGGAGTCGAAGTAAAAATTCATTTTCCCTTTTAATTATTTTAGTAAGTTGAATCTGGATGTTCTTACATTTTTTTGAAGCGTTCAGGGTTTTATTTCTTGTCTTAATTTAGTATTTATTATAATATTTATTACAGTATTTATACTGTCGATTTTAGACATTTATGACAAGCATGGCTGTATAATAAAATATCAAAGCCTAATCAGAGAAGAATTTAAGAATTATTTAAGAATTCAAGATTTCTTAAAATTATTATAGAGGAAATTTATTTTTATTTTATTCTCCCTTTTTATAATTGATTTAGGGTATTCTTATGTAGTATAAAGTTCCACTGTTTAGCGATTACCAGAGAAAATCGAGGAAAAGTCGATTATTAAAATAGCAAATAGACTACAAATATTTTCATCTCCTTATTTAATACAGAATTTAACAAATGAAATATTTTCAAAAATAGTAGTTTGGAAGTAGCATCTTCCTATAAATATAAAATATCCATACCTTACTACCACCTCAAAAAATTTCCCAAATTCTGTACCATCTACAAAAATCATTAAAAATTATTTACAACCTACCAACTATTCCAAAAATCTATTTCCCCCAGCCCCGACAATAGGACTTCTTATCTCCGTCTCCTCTCCCCAGAAAACTCTGCCAAGTCCGCAGCATCCAAAGGAACGTATCTCGGTCTGCAACGGAGTCGCGACTTCCGTACCAAAAGGCTCTCGAATAGCGAGGTCGTGTCTGAAGACGAGCTGGTACCGGCGACAGCGCCCGAAACAGGGCAGTATACCACGCGGGACCGGAGGGTGGTAGAAATCCGTGGAATCACGGGCTGCTGGAAGGCGCCGCAAGAATTACGGTGCGCCTCTCTGGTCGTCCCTGGAAAGATTAAATTGTACCGTTAGCAGAGATTGGGGGGTGGGCAGGGGGGGGGCCCGGACACGGGGACATTACAGTATCTCACGAGTATAGGGGGAGCGTCGGAGTAAATCTGGCCGTCAGGATTCGTCGGGCGCGGGCCTGCCTTATCCGAGGTTGTGCACGAAATGCACCGTACCGTGGACCGGGGGACCGGCTTGTCGTTGCATAATGTACCCGAACTTGCGGCCGGCCTTTGCGAGGCTCTCGGGCGTAAAGCTCGCCCGTTCGCTCTCTCTTTCCCTCTTCGCCGTGGAAGAACGAATCCACCCCGCCCTTGTATCTTCTTTCCTCTCGGCCGCTTCTGGATCCGGCGATCGAGCCTCTATCTCGTCCCTCTTATCCCCTTTCTTTGTTTCCCTCTTCTCTCGAAACCCCTTGTCGCTGTCTTTGTCCGACGTTCGCGACGCCGTCTGCACCTCTTTGCGTCTTGCCGCTCCGCTCTCTCTCTCTTTACCGCTCTGCTCTCTCTCTCTCTCTCTCTCTCTCTGTCTTTATTGCTTCACTCTCTCTGCCTTTACCGCTCTGCTGTCTCTGTCTTTATTGCTCTACTCTCTCTACCTTTGCCGTTCTACTCTCTCTCTCTCTTTCCTTCTCCACTGTCTCTGTCTTTACCACTATACTCTCTCTCTTTCTCCCTCTTTCCCTCTCTGTCTGCCCCCGTCCTTCCTCGGGAGCACGGCGCAAGCCTCGCTCCCCCCGCCGCCCCGTTGCCACCTTTGTCTAGACCCGGTGTACGTTGGTCGGCCGTAACGTGTCGCCTCCTCGTATCAAAATATGGCATCGAACGACGCGATATCTTCCCCTCGATAACTCCTCCTCGCACAGCGCCGGCTCCTAACCCAGCTACACTGCTCCGCACACGGCTCTCTATCCACCGGATAGCCTGCGCGCCGACAGAAATTGAATTTTACGGTTTGCTTGCCGCCAGATACACCGACTGTCCTACCCCCTTGCGAAACGTCTTGATACCACTGGTAGACCGCGACACGCGTTTAACCCCTTCAATTATGATCGCTTTCTTAGGTATATCGATGTGAAATTTTTCAGACTCGGTCACTTCTTTTAACCCTCTGCACTCGAGTGGTGACTCCAAGGCACCACAAAAATTGTTCTATTTCATTCCAAAATAATTTTTGCAACAATTAGGTTTAGATTTAAAAAATTGTCAAATAGTAAAACTGTTGGTAGAAGTTACAAGAATAAATTTTCTATGCATAAAAATTGATTTTGTTAAACAGAATGGAAATATAACGAACCAAAAAATTATTTCGAATTTGCAGTTGAAATGGCTACGAGTGCAAAGGGTTAACAGGTTCGTCGCCCAGAATTAGACACTAAAATCCCCGCATAATTAAAGCAGTTTGATTAATTAAAATAAAACTAAAAAGTTCACATTTCATTTATTAACTTTAATAATAGTAATATGCCTGATTAAAAGGATCGTTATAGATTATTTAATTTTCCGAAGCGATGCAGCAGCAGCCGGAGCGTCGAAACCGAGCGAAGTGGTCGAGCGCGTCTGTCCATGGCCGCCCTTTTCTACTCGCCGCCCCGACGGGGAACGCGAAACAACTTTTCGCCGTGACCGAGGCCCCTTTTCGATCTCTCTGCGAAGAAATTCGAGCGCCGATGCGAGCCGAGAGAGAGAGAGAGAGAGAGAGAGAGAGACGCTCGAAAGACGAATCACCGAAAACTTGGTCGCCCGCGTCCCGAATAAAAGCCGTCATTTTCCAGCCATCGGTCTCCCCGTTATTGCGAGACAGCGGCGAGGAAAGGGTGGAAAAAAAGCCGCGAAGGCGAGGCAATTATTTCGCGTCAAGTGGCGGTTTCTTTCCGGCGTCCCGCGATTAAGAAGCTGCTCCCTCGGGGCGGTTTCGAGCGGCGTAGCACTCTATATTGTTCTTATTCCGAACTAATACACTTTCCGGCGCGGACGAGCTCGTTAACCATCGAATATCGTTGGCGCGCGGACTTTCCGCCGATATCTGCCGCCGTCTTATCCTCCCGTGGTTTCTCCTCGCGAATATCCTGGGAGACTTTCCCAGCGCGATCTCTCTTCCCCCCCTTCCCCCTTCCCCCCTCCGCGATCGATCATTCCCCGGCCGATAAATATTTATGGCCGGACGTATTCGAGTCACAGAAATGGTAATGGCGATCCGAGTGGACGGAAATCGGAAGCTGAATCGGGAACGATGGTCTAATCAGCAAAAAACGATCCCCGGGATTCATCCCGTAAGCATCCTGTTTTCTTCCGGCTCCCGCGGACCACCCGTCGGCCTCTGTTTCCCCGCAAAGCTTTTTCCACATCGTATTAGGAACGCGGGGACAGGGAATCGTGTGTACCGATCGACTTCACTCCGGAACCGTGATTTATTACGCCGTTTGCTGGTTTTTGTCGGAGGGGGGAGGCCCTCCTCCTCCCCCGGCACTCGCCCGATCAATCAGGCCTCGGAAGACCGTGATGTCCGATAAATAGCCAATCGATGCGCTCGCTCAACCATCGCGACCTTCTCTAATGACGTCCAACGCGATACATTCCAGTCCATGAAACTTGTCGATGTTAATTTTCTTTCGTAACAGACGACGGAAAATTTTGAAAAAATTCTACTATATAAAGGAAACAGTAATGTTTCACTTGCCGTTTATTTAGTTTGAATATCTTGCAGAGTAATCCGGAAATACGCGTTCTTCTAACGACGTCCTCAGCATGGAAGAAATTCTCTTTAATCTACGAAGCGCGCGAACGTCCGTTTCTTTGACGCGTGGCTGAAAATTCTGAAATTATTCCGTGATACAAAGCAAACATTGATGTTCCATTTGCGGTTTGTTTAGTTTGAATATCTTGTACAGTCATCGGGAAAAGGCTGCTCTTCCAATGGCGACCGATATGAGAGATTCTCGTCGACTCCACGGTGTTAACAATAATTTTTTTCATGTTTTAGGAAACGTTAAAAAATTCCGAAAAAATTGTTTATGGTTTAGACGAGACGAATGTTCCGTTTGAATTTTATTCCGTTCAAATATCTCCGCCGAATGATCCAGGCGAGCTGCTCCAGCGCATCGGCGGCGCCGATGCTCGTGCTCTGCTCTCCGATTCCGCTCGACTTCGCTCGATTTCGCCGCCAATTACCAAAGAATCGGCGTCCACGCTCGCAGTCGAAAGCGCCTCACGTATCGTCGTAATCGATCACGCGCCGCGGAGCCCAAGTTTCGTGTAAACTTGTGCCCGGCGGAGCGCCGGGGACGACGCCCTGAATTCCGCGTCGCCGGGATTTATGGCGCCGGAAAGATTGGCCTCCGCCCGTCGCCCGCCGTCCAAGAAAAATAGAAATATTTTGCCCCCCCCCGCCACCCGGGGCCGACCTAATCTTCATTCCTCTATCTTTCCACCTTTTAGAGAAACAATTCCGGCCGGTACTCCACTTAGAACGTTCGCGTGTATCTCTCGCGACAGGATTTATCGCGGCAATTACTTCTCTAGTTCTATCACGATGCGCGGCCGCCCGAAAAAAATTTCTTCCGCCGAACGAATTGCGACAGCAAATGCAGGCTTTTTATTGTCACGCAGAAGAGTAGTTTTTAATTTTTTATTTCGTTTAAATTTAGGAACGAAGTTGCTCCGTCGCGAGCTTTGGGGTGTATATCACCGTAACACAGTCTAGTTTATTAATAGAAAATAATGATAATAATAATAATAATAATTTTTTTTTTGGGGTAGGGAAGCGGAAGTGTATTCCCCAGGTTATGGGGAATTCTTACCCACTGAAAAACCGCTCCCCAACTCGCGACTTTAATAATAGTAATAATAATAATGCCGGCTAAAAGAGAGACGGAGCGATAGACGGGGGGCGACGGGACTTAGGGGCGCGCAGCGAGCGAGAAAGCAAAGAAACGCCGGATCGTCCCGAGGGAGGACCGCCGTCGCCGCCAAACCTCCGATCAATTTTTCACTTACTGGAATGTCTGCCCTACACAATTTTCCGACCTTCTATTTGCCGTGTCGAGGCTCCCAACGGTGGGCAGGATCCGATCGCTTTTTGAAACTGCTCTCTTCCGCGCTACTTATCTCTTCCACCTGACCCCGGCGGTGTTCCCTCCATCGAGCCTCGAATTCCAGTCGGGGAAACGCGCTCGCGCGGCGTGTCGTCGTTGCCCGTCGGTTTCGTTTCATCCACTCCGTACGCGCCACGGAGATCCGCCGATACCAGACAAATTTCCGAGCAGATAAGCTCCGCGGTCGCTCCCCGTGCACGGGTCAATTTTCAGGTTATGTCAGGTATATTGCACTGTTCTCCGAGTCGACCGATCGGAACGCGAGCGTCCCCGAAATGCCGGATGAATTTCCTCGAATATTTCAGACGCTGCCACTCGGCGATCTTTGACAACAATATATGACTCCTATAAATATATAATATTTATAGGAGTTAATTTAACTTTTTTCCCACAACATTTTTGAAGATAATAGGTAATTCTACGAGCACGTGAAACGTCAACGAAAAAAAAATTGTGACCCGAAGGACTTGCGCTCCCTCCGTGAGCTCTAAAAGGACGCATCGATTGCAATTATAACCGTACCGAAGGGGGGGATGTAACGCGACTGTAGCCACTCGTCGCTCGGGTGTTCTGAAAGTAAGAGCGCCGTTGAAGGACGCCCGGCGACCACTTCCGCGAATATTCGATTACGATCCTCGACTGCTAGCGTGCTCTCGGAGCGTTCTCTCGTCGCTGGGCGTGCTCTCTCAAAGCTCGTCGCCCATTTGCGTCGCCTTATTCCGGTGCCGTTAAAGGGGTGGAGGGGTGCGCAGGGAGAGCAGCAGCAGCAGCAGCATCTTCTCGAGCGAGAGCGCGTCGTTCTTGAATAATTGAATTCGACCATCTGTCCGTAACGAACGGAAATCAAAAGGTGTCTATCCGGTCCGGGGCGGATCGAGTCTCGTTTAGGCGACGTCGGCCCCGGCTCGCAGCAAATTAATTTATAAGCGAAATGGTCGCGGTAATTGAACATCAAAATGTCCATTAAAACTCTCTCTGTCTCTGTCCACGCCACCCCCTCTATCTCCCCCCTCTCTCGTTCTCTCATCCTCTCGCTCTTTCGCTCAGCCGGGGGGTCCTCTGTGCAATGGTAACGCAATTTTCCATGCTTTTACGATGCTTCACGCCTTTCGAGGCTCGACCATCACGGTCGGGCCCCTTTTCACGCGCTCCGCTCCGCTCCGCCTCCGCGCTCCGCACGGCTCTCGCGGAGCCAGCCAAGATTATTAGCAGTCGCCAGTGTGACGCGAAACGTGCCGCTAATAGACACTAAATGCATTCCCGCTAATAGTTAGGCGATCCTTCGTTCGCCCGGAACACGCGGCGGGGAGGGGGAACACGGCGGGGAGCGGAATCTTAATTAACGCGAGCGGGTTCCCCATTAAAACGGCAATGGGCGGCACGTTTAAGGGATACTCGTTCATCGTTGCCGGACTAATAAGCCGGCGGATGGCTCGCGGGCGCGGGGGCTACGCGCGTCTAACGGCCCGACCCGACGCGACGCGCCATAATGGAAAATTTACGGCTTCGTCCGCCGATGGAGACCTCGTTAAGCTCCCGAGATGTTTTAAACCGGGGGAACGCTTCGATTCTGGGACGACAAGGGCTCCCCGACGAGGAAAGCTCTCCGCGGCCGCCGCCTGTTATCCCGGATCCAGCCAGGATTCCACGATTCCGTGGGAAACCCCTCGCGAAACGTTCTCGCTGCCAAGCTGACGGCAAATCGCCCGTGGACGCCGTTCAACGGACGAAATCCCTGCTCGGTTCGCCTCGAATTTGAATAGTCTGTCGGCCAAGCCTTGGCACCCAAACTGTGCCGCCACTCTCAAATATTATATTTCTTCGTGTAGCGAAAGTCATAATATTTCGAATATATATTGTATCATGGCTGTCTCGCCGCGAGAACAAGGTTGGAAGGCGGCTGAAGAGGCCGTTTGTCCGCGTTGTACGCCTCGGGCCGTTTACGTCGACGAGGAGCAACGACGATCAGCGACGACGAGCAACGATGATCGAACGTCCCGCTAACACGATCCTTTTAATTTTATCTCCGCGTCCGCGCGATTGGATGCTTAGCCGCCGTTTATCCGGCCGAACCGAGCGGCTCGTAAAAATATTATCGGCGCGTCCGCGTCTTCTCCGCCGCGAGGATTTTCGGCGCGGAGGTAACGGCGCCGGAGGAGTCGTGAATTTTTTACTTCCCGCCGAAATGGAAGCCGTAAACGCACCGCCCGAGAAGAGCGACAGCTCTCGCCTCCCAGGCAGCCCGTGTTGGCCTCGGCCCCCCTGCCGATGGCCCCGTGTTTTATAGCCTCCTCGATGCCCCGAATCTACCGCGCGGCACCCCATCGATCTTCGGCGCCGTTGATAAAGCTAATTTAATGAACTTGTCCCGGCGACGGCGATACTACGCAGCCGACAAATTCCGTCACGATCGGACATCATCTAACGCGATCCAGTTTGTCGGACGGCTCTGTCGTAAACCGACTGGCCATGGGCTAATCGAAATACTGTTATACCTCTCGTAATGTCAAGCAGTTGGCTACTCGTTTTTATAACATTTTAACGCGTGTAGAATCCGTGATAAATCTTGTCTCGGCAGCGGATCATTAGTTAATTAGGGGGCCTTGAAAATTGCACGTGAATTGTGCGGTGGAAGTAGAAATATCAAGCGATAGCGAAACGCGATCAGAAAATCGAGTCACGTTGGAAGATTTTTATGCAAAATGAAAACTCACTGTATTAGTTGTAACAAATTGAAGCTAAATAGTAACTATACTTCTCTTGAAGTCGTTTCAATCGATTAAAGACAAGACATTGACATTTTCAAAATTTTCAACATTTTCTTGATATTTTAACCCCTTGCGCTATAATAACGAGTCAGACATAATTTCTATTAAATCGAAACAAAATTTGGGAACGAAAGTAAACGATGACAATCGTGACACTCGAATCATCTGATGACACCAATTGAATAATTGAGAACGCAACAAACCTAATCAACGTAGCTCTAAGAAACGTAACTATGCAATGGGTTAAATCGCAACAATTGAAATCTGTCCTAAAACGATTGAAATCCATTTTGCAGTCCATCTATCGCGACAGCAAATTAATTATCAAATCCGATAAAAGAACGTAGAGTTTTAGTTATGATTGAGGAACGGCCGCGTTGTATACGTGCCAGTCGAAATTAGTTCGGCGAGCGTCAAGCCAGTCTGAAATAATCCCAGTTGTTTGCAACAGAGACGTTTCCGCAGGCGGGATTACCGTACTTCGACTTGGCTGACCATTTTGCAGCATTACTACTGGGCTAACTTGCACGTACTCCACCCGTTTCTACTTATTACCGCGGCCTTTCACCGTCCGCGGCCCTTCAGCCGTTTACCAGGCCCGTGCATCGTTGCTATATTCTACTTAGAAACTCGTTCGTTCCACGAGCGTGTTCCAGTTGCTGACACGCCCGCTCTTTACCAAGGTATACTACTTAACCGTTTGAGTGCCGAGGAGCGATTTTGCGCTTCTTCCGTGTCGCTCGAACACAGAAGGGTGGTTCGCTAGGGTGTTCGCTAGGGTGGCAGCGCACTAGGCTGCGAAGCCGATAACCGCGACGGTTTCCACCGATTCGCGACTTTACAGCTATCATTCCATTTTAGGTTGAAGCAAACGAACGAGACAGCTGATAAAAGAACGAATTTTAATTTCACTCGAACATTTGGATACCATATCTGCATTGCTACTTTTATTAAAATTAGAATTTTATTCCTACTCCAAAGAACAGAATACCATACTTAATAATTTATTAACCCCTTGACGTACCATTTACTTCGCAGTTGCCGCGATTAGGAATTGTTCAATTGGTACAATTTCTTAAAAGAGATAAAACATTGATGTCTATTTCATGCCTGAATACACTTAAATGTTTAACTATTGATAACAAGAATTTTATTCCAACTTTAAAGAACAGAACGACATTCATACTCAATA
Source organism: Augochlora pura (assembly GCF_028453695.1). Classification (NCBI taxonomy): domain Eukaryota; kingdom Metazoa; phylum Arthropoda; class Insecta; order Hymenoptera; family Halictidae; genus Augochlora; species Augochlora pura. Next base: position 29,674,384 of record NC_135774.1, on the reverse strand, counting down.
ATTTATTACGACCAATTTCCATCGCGAGTCCGACTCGTCAAACCACGGCAAAGGGTTAATGCCACATTCCATCTCGAGTCCGACTCTTCAAACCACGGCAAAGGGTTAAACACTCGCGACGTCTTCCTCGATCGCTCTCGATGCCGTCAACGCGCCTCTTCTTTTCCAGTCGCTTCTATTAATCAACCGGCACGCTCTTCCGATACAATTTTCCACTGTAAAACAAAAAAAAGTAAAATAAAAAAAGCGACTATTCATTATTCGCTCCGCTTCCGCCCGGAGGACTCGTCCCGGCTTTTTTACTTGCATTTTTTACCCGCGCAACATTCCTGTCGATTGCTCGCGCGCTCTCCCAGTTTTTAACTCGCGCCTGTTCTTCATCGGAAGCACCGACCCCCCTACGCCCCCTCCGCCCCCCCCCCCCCCCCCCCCCCGCCGTTCATTAACCGGAGTGGTCTTTTGTGCCGAACACTTTGTACTCGCAATTAGCACCGCGTCTCTCTACATTGTTTGTTATCTTCCGCTCGTCGCCGGTGTCCGTTCAATGCGCGTCCATTCTACTGATTAACGGGCCCGTTAATTGCGCAACGATTCCAGTGATTAACGAGTACGTTCTGTCGTCGCGTCGCGCTCGCGCGCGCGCGGAGGGGCGTTTTGCTTATCAAACTACCGGCCCGACGTTTTCCACCGATAATCAGCCCGCGACTATCGCACGGTCTGGCGGGGGGGGACGCGATCATGCGACTGGCTCGGGTTATGTTGGCCACGTGGTTAGGTAGTAGCATAGGTAGTGGTTAGGTCTTTTTTTCGAAGGTAGAAGAGTAGAGTGAATGAGGAATGAATGAGGCAGTGTGGGATTTTTTTATTTTTTATTTTCTATTTTTTTAGAGCAATTTTTGTTGGCTCATTTGCCAGGCTTTTCTGAGTATAATTAGGGCAATTAGGATGCTCTTTTTTGGAAGATTACAATGACTTTTACGAAATTTTTATATTAATATTGACTCAAGTATGTTGGGAAATTAGTGGAAAATTATTCTAGACGAAATTTTTATTTTTTAGTTACTCCATTATAGTTAACTTTTTTTTAGATTTAAAAATCTATATATTTATATTCTGTCCATATATCTGTACTTTTTTAAAAAATATTACACCACGTTTGCTTTTATTTAAATTATCCAAACCTCGACAAGAGAAACCTGGAAATCGACAAGAATAAAAAGAAATCGAAAGAAATCGAGAAAAATTGAAAAAACCCAGAAGATTTAAAAAAAATTAAAAACCAAAAACGCTTTAAATTATCTATTCTTTGTCACGTTCTAAGAACATCTAAATCGCTTATCTCTCAAAAAATTCCATCCTTTCAGACCATTCTGCGAGTATCATCCAAGCCTTCACAAAATAGTATTTCTACCTTTATCTCCACCGCGTGCCAGAAACGCGACCTTACAGAGGGAACGAACGCTTCCTTCTACTTCTACCCGATACATTCCCTCGCTCGTCGCTTTGCCAACCGCGCTATAGCGAGCGGTATATCTCCTATACAACGATTTATCGCGCGGGGCTCGAAAGCTCGACGATCGGCGTCTTCGATTTATCGGAAGCGGGGATCGTCGCCTCCGTTTCTCGGCTTCCTCTCTCTCGCGGCGTGGACTGAGGGAGGGGGGGGGGGTGGCGGGGAAACGCGGAAAAACGGGCGACGATCGCGTTGTACGGGCTCGGTGACGCGGAATCGGTGGATAGGCGAAATCTGCGGGACCGGCATTGCGTTTTCCGGCTCCGCGAAGCGATTCCCGCCGCGGAATTTCATCGGACCGATGATACCGCCGGGCTTCCATCCCGGGGACGGCGCAGGAATTCGCGCGGGTCGTATCCGGCGGCGGGACGGCGAACGGAACCGGGACAGAGCCGGCCGGGCCGCGTGGCTTTAATATTTCGTTTCCACCTCCGCGGAATGGTGAGCCCTCCTCCTATGGATATCGTGGAAACGTTCGGCGCTGGGTTGCAGCGATACCGCCCAGCGAAAGACGCGTTTAATTAACAGTTCTCGCTGCGATGTTTTTGCTCGGTTCTTTGCACCGGATATTCGATATTATAGCGGAGCTTGACGTTTTATATTTATTTATTCTGGAGGAGATGGAGCTTTGCTGCGTGTAGTTGACGTAGTCGATTGGATGGTATTTTATAATGTATAATATTGAATATTTATAATGTATAATATAGAATATAATATTCTAGTATAAAGTATAACGTGTCCATAAAATATAAATATCGTATAAAATATAATATCATTTAAAACATGAATATTATATAAAGCATAAATATCGTATAAAATCTAAATATCATACAAAGCATAAATATCGTATAAAACCTAAATATCATATAAAGCATAAATCTCAAATAAAATACAAACACCATATAATATCGCAGCGTTATAAAAAAAGAAAAGTTACAAGATTGAAATTAAATCTATAAAATAATAAATCAATCTACTTAGTGACCATTTGAAAATCACTGTACATATTTAGAAAATCAGAACTGTTTAGTAAAATTACGTCGCAACAATCTTGGTTTTTGATGCAAGATTATCAGAAAAATATTTAATTATCCGCAGCCGAGGACCACCATTTTCCAAACATTTTCCAACGCGTATCCCATCGCAGTATCTCTAACGGTCGGAAGCTTGTAATAGAATGTCACGGAATTTATAGAATCCGTGGTAGAATTTCAAGCACTGCGCGGCGGATCGGGTGGGACCGGGCCGAGACTCGGCACGCGATGGCCTTTTGTGCGGCTGAAATTTAATATCTTCCCTCGGTTGCGCGATACTCGCGGCTCATGATAATTCGGCTTTCAAGGGGGGGAGACTCCTCCAGTCGTTAGGGTTTTAGAATAATTCCGGGATAATCGTGCTCGTCTGCGCGGCCATTTTCCGCCGGCCGTCCCGATTCTTTCTTTCTCTTATTACAGCTAGGAGTACCCTATACCTTTCCAGTGCCATGAAATCCGCGAAAGAACTTTCTTCGAAGTCCTGGCTTCGCGATAGTCGAGGGTCGATTTTCCTTGGACCGCTTTTTCGATGCGCGTTTTCATATGAAATCCAAGTCTCGTCTCCGGTGAGTAGGCTCTTTAAAAAAGGATTTGTTTTCTGGCGACTGGGAGGCCGGCGTCTTCGAAAATTATTCACGAACCGCGGAGACAAAGCGTGGCAAGGAAAAAATTATTGAGACACCCTAATATCTCTCTCTCTCTCTCTCTCTCTCTCTCTATTTATCAATCAATTTCTCTTTCTATCTCTTTATCCATCTCTTTCTCTTTTTCTCTTCCACCCAATTCCTTAGAACGTTTCTTCACGTATACTCTCGGCGCGCTAAGCCTAGAGGGTTTAATTAACGAAAGTGGAGACACCGAGGACACCGAGCTTGACGATACCGTGTCGAAATATTCTGGTGGATCGCGCCGAGCCCGAATCGCGGCCAAAGGAAGGCGCCGAAACTCCGCGGAACAGTAGCCACTTCCGGTCTACGGCGTTCCCCGTTGCTCTCCGACACCGAGGAGTCCTCTCCTCGATGTTTGTTCCCACCGACGTTTTCCTCTCGTCACTCTATCGAATTTCAGCCACCGTCGCCGCTCTGTTTCTGTTTCGGCCCGTTGTTCGGCCGAGCACCGGGACACTCCACTGAAATCGAGAATTTCATCTGCGGAACCGTGTTCCGCGTCGGCCATCTTTACTCTCTTTGTAACTCGATAGCCACGCTCGCGACAACTTTGCATAGATTGCGCGCGGCTGTAGCGAGAGTTCTACTTGAAATTCTTTTCGTATTTGCGGTCGTTGGAATTCGCTGTTTGGGTTTATTTATTATTTGGAATTTGTTATTTTGTGGTGCAATTGTGTTTAATTATTTATAGTTGTAAAGACTGTGATAAGGTTTCTGAAAGGGTGGCCGATGGATAAATGTATTTATTTAGCTGCATTTTGGAAGGGTTATCGATGAATTTAATATTGTTATTTTTTGAAAGATGTATAATATAGTATACATAGTATATAGGATAGTCCTGGAGGTAGGGTGGTGAAGCAAAAACTATAAAAAACCATATACATGGTACTGTTAATCTATGCATCGAATTAGAAGTTATTTTAGTTGTACTATTACACTACTCAAAATTAATAGACTTTATTACTATATTCTATTTATACTCTAATAATAATAGTATATAATAAAATAAAATAAAAACTCCTTTTATTTTACACACTCTATATAATTATTGCTACAATTTACCCAACAGATCATTCTCTCAAAAATTGTACTACCTTTCTAACACAGTCTTTCGATATCAAAGTTGAGCCTTCAACGTCGCCATCAACAATATTATCTCCAAGTTAAAAACTAACCCCCCCGCTGCGACGTCGTTCCCACAGCTCAGCCAGGAAAAGCGGTAGCAGGTTTGTTCGTCGATCGCTCGCGGGCGTTATAGTACGCGCGGCAGCGATCTTCTTTCCGCCTGATCCCCGGTCGCCTTTGTCGGCGCGTGTATCGTTATCCTTGTTCCTCTCTCTCTCTCTCTCTCTCTCGGCCGCCTCTCGTCCGCGCCCGTCGACGTGTTCTCACCCCCCGGTGTCACTCGAACGTAGGCAACTTCGTTATCTCCGTGTACGTCCGTCAACCCCCGTCAAACGTTTCCGAGGCTTTGTGCGCGCCGGGCCGCCACTGCGACGGGACGCGCCGAGCCGCGAGTTTCGCTCGCGTCAACTTCGGTGCGATCGGCGTCGCGGAGCTGTTCGACGAATAACGGAGAGAGCAAGAGAGAGAGAGAGAGAGAGAGAAGAGAGTGCGAGAGTATGGACAGAAAGAAAGAGAGAAGAGAGTGTATGGAGAGAGACAGACAGAGAGAGAGAGAGAGAAATAGGGAGTGAGAGAGAGAGAGAGAAAAATAGAGAGTAAGAGAGAGAGAGACAGCACGCAAAAGTGTAGACAGAGAGGAATAGGGAGAGATAGAGAGAGTGTAGCAGAGTTAAAGAGAGAGAGAGAGAGAGAGAGAGCAGGAGAATACTCTCTATGCGAGAGAAAGAGAAAACATGAGAGTGTAAAGAGAAAGAGAGAGAGGGAGGGAGAGTGTAGACAGGGAGAAAGAGAGAGATAGTAGAGTATATAGAGAAAGAGAGAGAGAGAAGGAGAGTATAGAGAGAAAGAGAGAGACAGTGGAGTATAGAGAGAGCGAGAGAGAGCAGACTATAGAGATAAAGAGAGAAACAGGAAGCGCGAGAGTGTAGAGAGAGAGGGAGAGCGTGTGGAGAGCCGTCGTCGTCGTCGACGTGGCCGTCCTCTGGTAGTCTCGACGGCTTATCCGTTTAATTAACGAGACAATGCCGGGGCTGGAGATTGCACGCGGCGGGTCCGCAGGGACTGAAAGCGAACAATATCGTTATTGTTTACTCCGCTCGCCTGTCCTCGGGCCGCGCGAGCCGCGATTCGACCTGATTCGAGCCGATTCGAGAGCGGCGGCCACGTAGCTCGGCCGCTTCCGGAACCGGGGACGACGGGCCTCTGATAAATCGGCTCTCGAAAAATCTCGCGATCTCTGCCGTGATACAACGGACCGATATCTCGCGAATCGGATAGTGGAGGGGGGAATTGTTAAGGTTGCGTTGAGATTAAAAGAGAAAATAGCGATTTATTCTGTTTCGATTTTATTATTCATTTGAGTTGCTAATTATATTTAGTAGGTTTATTTATTAATCCCTTTGCACTCGAATGGCGACTCTGAGGCACCATTAATTATTCTTTTACGTTACAAAATCATTTTTATAACGACGAAGTACAGATTTAAACAGAGATCGACACTTCGGCGAGTTAATTGGAAAATACGCAGAGTAGATTGTATCGAAAAGAGTAGCTGTAATTCCAAAATTTTAAATTAGTAGAAAATTTTGAAAAACTAAAAAGGCGTCAATATATATTATCTACGATCTATTAAAATAATTGAAAAACCAAGGAAAAATTTTCATTATTTATAATAGACGCAAACAATTTTATTTTACCCAGAGATCGACAATCTACCCATTTAATTCGAAAATACGCACCATAAATCGCGTCGTATAAAACCGCACATATAAACGCAAAATTCACTTCCTTTCTCTTTTATTCTATCACGACCGCTTAGCCAAGATTACGCAGAGTTGAACTACAAAATTTCCTCAATAAATTTCGCCGCCGTCCAAGAGAATGGACGCGTCGTTCCGAGGGGAGCGACGTCCCGCGGATCGATCCGTCGATTTACACGGGATAAGAGGAGATCAGGGCTCGGTTTAAATCGCCCCCCCCCCCTTCTCCCAATCCCAACGCATAAATAAAGCAGCGCGGCGGACCCCGTACAACACGATCGCGAAAACCACGAATAAGCCATTCCTCAAAACGTGCGAGCAATACGAAGAGAGCCGAGGAGAGTCCGGACGGTTTTCCGCTTGCGGGTCTCCGCGGGCGGCCGCGCGGAACCCCCCATGGCCGGGAGACCTGAATTTATGTAACAGGCGCGCGGGAAGACGGTGAAGACATTCCGCGGTGGGCGGCGGCCCTTCGTCCCTCGAATAAACCGAGTCCCTTTATTCCGGCCGCGCGCGGATATGTGTTACGGATCCACCGGGCGCGTTCTCCGCACCGCTCCTCCGCGTTGTTCCTCCCGTGAAACTGGCAACAGTTGTTACATATTCTCTCGGTTACACGGCGGAGACGTAGCCGTCCTCTGATCCTCATAAATTCTTAATTGGGCCGGCGCCGCAGCCCGTGGAGCACCTTCGCGACACCGAAAATTCCGCGGCGACCCCTTTCGGACTGCTCGCAGTTTCGACAAATTAAGTCCCTGCGGATTTTGTAGTCTTTACGCGTCCGTCGCTTCGGCCGCGATTAATTACGATTTTCCACGGCGCGGGAAATATTATTGTACAGATAAAATGCAGATAAAGAAATGATAGCAGGACGATTATTCTTCCAGGCCGAGTATTTTGCAGAGTCCTGTACCCGCGGGCATCGTTCCGGGTCTCTAATCATTAATGATAGCCGCGGGAACAATCGAAAACGCGTGCCGCGTTGTCCATTAGAGGATTACGCGGCATATCGGAGCGTCGACAGTTTCCGCGAGAATACAAAATTAGGCGACTCCCCGTTTCGATTATCGTCGATTGTACTACTTGTGAAACAGTTTTTAGCTGATATCTCGAAATCGTGAGTTAAAATTATGTATAGGATTTCATTTAGGGAAAAGCAAAATGGTGGACTATATTCGATTCTTTTATGTAATTTTTGCCAATTTTATTTTAATTATTTGTCTTTGTTTATAACACACGAAACTCGTTTGTAGAATATTTAAAAAAAATATTTTAACTATGTTAGGCAATTTTTTAGGTATTGTAAATTTAAATTATTTAGCTTTAGAACAACCCGTTGGGATTTTCAGAGAATCGAGGCAATGTTAGTTAAGGTTTGCAATTTTAATTGTTTAGATGCTATTTCTACAATTATTGTTACTCTTTTTTAATTCTCTAAATATTACCTTTACAATCATTCTCAGTTTTCTGTCATTTATTTCCCGAAAAGAGTTAACTCTGAATTCTAATCTTCTATAAATGTCAAAACTCCCATGAAATTGTCATAAATAATTAAAATAAAATAATCACCCAACTCTGAAAATTTTACGGAAGGATTGAATATAGTATTCTAGACATTATAATAAAGTGTCGCTGTTAAAAAGTTAGCCGTCGTCCTGTGACTAGGGTGCCCACTTGCCAGCCCTATATCCGCGCCCTTGAAGGGAGTAAAAACGGAGGATTGCGGGAAAGTTTGCGCCGGCGTTTCGGGGCTAATCCGATTCGTTTCACCTTTGGCGAGTTTCGGCTGATAGGCGTAATTCCGTTAAGAAGTTGGCCCGCGCTGGCGCCGGCACAAAAGCGCGGCGAGCTGCGCGCACTCGCCGGCCAGCTTCGCACACCGGTAATTAATCGCAATTTCCTGGCCGCGGGATACCTTTGCCAGCGTCGCGACGCCCGCGCCTATCATCACCGCGTCGCATACTCGTCCACCGAATTTACCAACCCCCAAAATTGACCGGAAATTAAGAAGAAAATTCAGAAAGAAAATTCAAAAGGAAAATTCAGAAAGAAAATTGAAAAAGAAAATTAAAAAGGAAAATTCAGAAAGAAAATTGGAAAAGAAAATGGAAAAAGAAAATTAAAAAAGAAAATTCAGAAAGAAAATTGAAAAAGAAAATTCAGAAAGCAAATTGAAAAGGAAAATTCCGAAAGAAAATCCAATTAAATATCGCGAAATGCGCACTGAATTCATCAACCCCTAAAATTGACAGGAAACCCGAAAAAGAAAATTCAAAAGGAACATTGAGGAAGAAAATTCAATTAAATCTCGCGAGACCGTTTTAAAATTCCCAGTAATTTGTTAAACTATTTACGCCGTGGAAGACACCTTTCAAAGTATTAATTTAATTAACTGTCACCGGAGAGGCGCGTTTCACAATTTTAATCGCAAAGTTCGCAGCGAAAGCTATCAGAGAGAGAGAGAGAGAGAGAGAGAGGAGAGACCTTTCGAAATTTTAATTCAACTAATTTCAGCCAAAGGCTCGAGTGGACGGATTTTACATTGTTAATGTAACGTCGTTTGTAGCAAAGGCATTTTTAACAAAGGCATCGGAGAGACACCTATTAAAATTGCAATTTAACCGAATTTGCGTCTTTGAAAATGTTCATTGATAATTTATTTTATAATTTTAATCGACTCTACTATATCAATACTATATTGACCTTTTAACTTACGGTGAAATAATTATGCAATTGATTCAATAAACATGGGGGTGACGTAAAAGATCCGAGCGGAAACGAGAAACGCAAAATCGCGTCCAGGATGTATATTGTTGTGAGCAAGGTCGGTTCCCATAGGCTCCGCGGAAATTAAAAAGCGGCAAACGAACATTGTTGGAATTGTTAAAAACGTGCCACGCCTCACGAATGGAAGAATAGAACGGGGAGCCTGGTTTTCTGGTAAACATTTTAGCCGTTGAAAAATTGCTGCGCTCCTCGGAAGCATTTTATTCCCCGGTGGCACGCGTTAATATATAATAAACAGTTATATATATATTTCGCTGAATTTTTGAGACGCGGACTGATTAAAAATCCGCGGAGCGCGGACGATTTTTACGAAGGTAAACGGAAAACGTTTAACTACAAATAACCGTGGAAATAAAGGCTCTTTCACGGCGGAGAAACAATTTTTTCCACCGGGAACGGTTAATTACGCGGCAGCGGAGGAATTTTGTTAAAATATATATTTCGCTTGGAAAAATCTTTGCGAGGAAAGGGTATTGCGAATTGACGAGCGTGCGTCGTAAAATAATTCATCTTCTACATTTTCATATACTAATATATAATTAATAAAAAAATAATAAGAATACCATATGCAGGAAGCGCAGTATTTCTGCAACAATTTGATTTACTACAGACAGAACACAAAAATGTAAATTATCATTAAATTCAAGAGATATCTATGACTCACGTAAATAATAATTAAATCCTATCAAATATTAATTAACTCTGAAAATGTATTTTATTCTTCTAAAATAATAACTAAACAGTCTTCAAATAAAAACATAGATACGAATTATCTAAATTAAATATAATTCTTTCTGCTTTCTTTAAAGTTTCAAATTCCCTCTAAATGCAACAATTTATATTTTTCACTCTCCTCGTAAGAGGGTAGCTACGGTGTTCAGAATCTGTAAAGAATGTAACGATTGTACAGGATGGAAACGGTGGAAACGTTACAGTGGATGTAGGGTGGCGGTGCAAAAGGGCGTAAGGGACGGGGAGAGGGTGTAAAAGGGTGACATAGATTCCGTCCGAAAAAGTTTCCCAATATCGTCGATGGTTCTGCAAACAGCACGATGGATGGTAATCCGAACAGAATTCCGACTGATTTCGAATTCCCGTGGAAACAGTCGACCGACACTTCGATATTCCGCGGGTAATCCTATAATGGACAACGCGTTCCGCGTTTTCGATTGTTCGCGCGGCTATCATTAACGATTAGGGGCGCGGGATGATACTAATTGTACCGGGGGCAGCAAAACGCTCGGACCTGCGCCGCCTATACCCATAATTCAGCGCGAACTTCCCTATATCTTTCTATGGAATCGTCGCATAATCAACGTCACTGCAATATTAATTTTAAAGCGATTCGAAACCATGCTTTTTCATTTTAATAAATATATATTGTTGTTAAATAGTTCTTGGTGTTCATTGCCATTGTAGGATCGTCCAGGATGAAATCGCTAATTATAATTGCAACAGGGGGTTGCTACGGGTTATTGGACAAAATAAAAATTCTAAGATTCAGCAAAGAAATAAAAAATTCTTTATTTAATCACTTTAGTAGAGTAAAAATCAGAACATTTCTCGACTGCTTTCAATTTGTCTTCCTTATTTCTTTAACATTTTTTTTTTGAATTAAGAATATTTTATTGAAGATTTTATTGAATTAAAAATAAAACATTGTCGTATATATCATCTTCTTCCCGTGGGAAGAAGAAAACTGACTGTACGTATAGAGAGAGAAAGAGAGATGAGAGAGAGAATTGGACCAGTGAACGCGGCGGGAACGATAGTGCCCGCGAACGGGCCGGTTATCGATATCCGAGCCGTTCGAGGATACAATTTTGGTTTCAATTCGCCCGGTTTCCGACGAAATATTTGATCCCCGGTAATATAAATTTCCCCCGGCCCATTTGCCGGGGCTCGTTACGGCCGCGTTGGATCGCGACGGTTATACGATGGTCCTTTACCACGGCGCGCCGTTCTCTCGCGTGTCCGTTCCGATGGAGTTCCATAATTCATGGAATCGGCAAGATCGAGAGGGGGGGGGGGGGGGGGGGGGGG
>NC_135774.1:29624303-29663354 GCF_028453695.1 Augochlora pura | reverse complement strand
CCGCCGGCATTAATCCCCCGCGGTCTAATCCGCGAGGCGCTGAAAATTAGCAGTCGTTGGGAATTTCATGGTCTCGCGCGCGCCTGTAAAATTCAGGCTGTTTTCTAATTTATGGCGGGAAATTTGATTAGGTGGATTATATGGTTCTGGGAATCGGGCGAAATTTAAGGGCGAGGCGGCCTTCGTTTTCGAGGGAATTTTAGCGGGGTATAACTGGAATATTGGAGGAAGTGGGATAGCGTTTTACTTAATTATACTCGGTGGTCTGTTTCGTTTTATTTATATTTATTAGAGTGGATTTTATATTATGTATAGGTAATTTTATGATTTTTTGTTGACTGAAGGAAGGTGGAGGAGTGACAGCTTAGCTTTCGGAAATTTGAATAAGGAGGGCTGCTATTATAATTTCACGAAGAATATAATTTATATAATCTGTCAGATTATCTTGTACAGTATAATAACGAGTAAACAAATTTATTCAATGCGTTTAAGACCCTTAATGAAAAGATTAAGAATAAAACAGTGCCAATAAACTCAGTTCTCAAAGAAATTCACAGTACAAATGCCAAAGCTAATCAGCTTTCGCCGTCAGAAAAATTAGCATTTCGCCGCAAAGATCGAGCATCGAGCTCTGACCATCGTCGGACCGAACAGCGACGATTCAGACAGGAAATCGATCCCGTTGAAAAGGCGACGTCGTTCGATGATTTCGGCCGATTAAACGATCAAATGACACGGATCGGAAACACGCGCGCTAATATACTCGCGTGGCTTTAATCGGCGCGATCGCGCGCAAACGATGCGTCGATTATAAATCAACAGCCGGCCAATTATATTCTGGCGGGATCAGCGCGCTCGCAAACCGCGCCGGGAATATTTTTCCAAACAAAAGCGGCGGTTCTTCGTGCGAGAGAGGCGTCTATTAATGCGCGGGTTGCAGTCTGGACGCGGCGACCGGCGCTCTGCCGGGCCAATTGATGGCTGGCAATTATTTCGGCGCTGTTAACCGAGCTCGTTCGCGAGGAACGATTCCCATTCCGGCTTACGGCGTGGATGGCGTCGAACGGAAATCACGGAGGGTGCGACCAGCGCCGCCGCCGCCGCCGCGCGGACACCTGAAATATTCAGGCGGGGAACGACGGCCATAGGAGCCTCGAATATTTATGAATTTAATATGTCGATGACGACCGAAACGCTCCGATTCCATTTACTCTATCCAAGCCGGTCGCTGTCGATATCGAACTTCATTTTTGTTTCAAACCAGAGACATTCAATTCCTCGAATTTCCAGCGGCGAGCTTACCCCGCGACGCGCTGAAAGCATCCCGCCGAAAAATACCACGTACGTCCGGCTACCTACCCCCCTCCCCACCCACATGGTGCCAGAAATCGGGACGCCGGTTTATTAGACTGTGCGGTCTGCTGTGTTCGTTCGAAAATTTTAGCGAATCGATTGCAGTGTTCTCTCGATATTCTCGAATTATTTTATATCATTCTTTATTAACTAGGTGGCTGTTGTAATATCTTTGAAAAATTTTTACGTTACTTTAATTATTTTATGTGAGTTTGATTTTGTTAGTAGTTTGTTTAAAATTTTGTCAGATATATAATTTAGAGGTTAAGTAGTGAGGTGTCAAGCAAGGTATATATTTTTCGAAACAATTTAAAGTATTTATTTTGGAATTAAACCACTTCCTATACTATATTTTCTAGTCTAAACACTTTTAATAATAATATAAAATAATTTATGAGAATGTTTCATAATATACAGTAATATATGATAATACACAATAATACGTAATAATATACAATAATACCTAATACTATATAATAATAAATAATAATTAACTAATTATCAGTTCTCGACGAGCACTTCCGTCGCGAAAAAATGATTTCCTGCTATCGCGAGTATTCTCGTCGGAATCCAGGTAATTGGTTAAAAAACTAGGGAAAAACAACATCGAAATTATTGGACAAGGCAACGCATTAAATAATTTAAGTGCGCGGACAAGATCGCCGGGGATTATCGACAAACGAATAAACGTTCGGAACGCCGCGCGATATGTTTCGAATATCTGTCAAACGCGAACAGGCGGGAAAACAAAAACTAGAACTCCGTCGGAATTTAATATTGCGCCGGCTTTCGAAATTAAATCTCGGACAGGGGGAGCACCATTTTCACAACTCCACTATTGGCGATGTTTCTAACAATTCCGTGCTTTATTCGGCAATTTTTCGAACCGTATTTTTGCCGGACATATACTACATATCCTCGCGGACATATTAATAGAACGTGGATCCGCGGAATCGAAATTATCTAAGGACGATTCGACGAGAGACGGTAAAATCGATGGAAATAAATTGTTTTTAGTAATTGTTTCGACGAGTTGAAAATAGTTTGAAAATTTCTTTATTTTAGATGGTAATTCTTTATTTCTTGATTTCTTTAGTAAAATCAAAAATTTATAAAATAAAATATATTTTCTCGAAATACTTTCTTTCTTGAATTATTTTAGGGGGTTATATATAATATAAAATATAGAAAGTATTTTATATAGAATACAAAAAATATTTTATATGGAATGTAGAATATAAAAAATATTTTATATGGAATATAGAATATATAATATCCACACAAAGTATTCTATGTATAATATATAATATAGAAATATTCTCTATAGATTATAGATTACAGAAAATATTCTACGTATAATACAGTACATTTTCATTATTTTGCAATTAGCAATTGTGTGCGAAATCACGAATTTCCATTGCTTCGTCGATCACATGTTAATCACGAGGGCGCAGTTCGACGTTTCCCTCCCTTTCGCATCCGGGAACACATTCAAACCGATATCGCAACAGAGCCGCCCCGTCCGTCTTACAATCGCCGTAACATCATGTAAATTACATTCTCTGTTTTCCGTTGGAAATCAGAGTCTCTCGGTAGCCGCGGTAATTGGAATTACTTGGCAATTCGACGTCCGAGAATTTCCGCGGCGCCCTCTCGAATCGCATCGATCTCTGCCCGGCATCGGGAAAACCGGCAGAGAAACGCGCGGCCGTTATCCCCGTCGGTAGCTGTGTGTTCGGGGGAATGCCGTCGGACGGGCAGATCGACGACTGAAATCGCCGTGGATAGGTCCGTGTGTACACTGTGCTTTGTTGCGCCCCGTCCGTGGCATCCGACATCGCGTCATTGGGGCCGCGGAATTCCGCCGAAAACGAGACGCTGGAATTCGTTTGTTGGCTCCCCGACGAATGCAGCCGCGGCGCGTCATGTTAGACGCCGCGATTAATTTGTTCCTTCGAGATTAATTCGTTCCTTCGCGTTTAATTTCTTCCTTTGCGATTAATTCGTTCCTTTGCGATTAATTCGTTCCTTTGCGATTAATTCGTTCCTTTGCGATTAATTCGTTCCTTCGCGATTAATTTCTTCCTTCGCGATTAATTCGTTCCTTCGCGGAAACGGAGAGCGTCGCGACGCTTTTGTTCGCCGCGCGCCGAGCCCTCGAACAGCCGATGATCCGGGCGCGAAACAACCGGCTTTCTTCGCGGCGCAGTTGCTGCGAACAAATCGCGAGAAATCCTCTGGAAAGTAACTCTTTCTCGCAATCGTCTCCATCTCTCTCTCTCTCTCTCTCTCTCTCTCTCGCTCTCCCTCTCGCGATTAAATTCTTCTCGGCTGTTTTGCCGCCGCGTTCGCGAGGAATCTGCAGAATCTCTTGCAACCCCTTTCGAAGGGGAAAGAAAATTTCTATAGTCTTCCGTAAGTCTTGAACTATAGGTCTTGGGTTTCAATGCCGTTGAAGGAGGCATGGATATTCTCGAGGAGTTTCTGAGGCATTATTCAGTGATGATTTTGATGTGAATGGTTTTATTTTATATTTTTAGAGGACTGAGTTACTTTATTTATTGTTTGATCATTTTTAAAGTAACTCAATTACTTTATTTTTTTTTTGATCATTTTTAAAGTAACTCAATTACTTTATTTATTTTTTGATCATTTTTAAAGTAACTCAGTTACTTTATTTATTTTTTGATAATTATTTATTGGCGAAGGATGGTGGGATGGTTTCGGAGGATAAGGAGGTTCAAGAAGACTTGAAGAGGATTTCCGTTTTTTTTTTATAATTCCGAGGGAGCTTATTAATTTTATTTAATTTTCCAATAATTTCTTAACAATTGAGCGTGTAACAATTTTATTAGAACATTATATAAAAATCTTGAACGGTGCCCTAGAGTCACCACTCGAGTGCAAAGGGTTAAATCCTGCTCAAGACAAATCCAAAGACTCCCCGATGATTCAATGACGACACCGTCGCCGGCCGTTCGGCGAAACCCGTGTCCACAGCACAGCCGCCACTTGAACGCTAGCACACCGGCGCGCGATAGTTTGATTAGTTTCGGGGCGGACGGCCGGCAATTTTCGGCGAAAACGAATTCCGCGGAGTCTCGGAGAGGGAGAGAGGGAGAGAGAGTGGCGCGGCCCAGTGTCAATATGTGCACGCGCGAGAATCGACCTAACCCCCGAATTTCCGTAAAAAACAACGCGGGCAGAGGTTTCCGGGTTGGCGCGGAACCAGGCCAGAAACCCCCCGCCCCCCCCCCCCCCTTCTGGAGCCACGAAACGCGCCGATTTGTTTCCGATCGGATCGTTACGAACCGGCGCAACCCTTCCCTCTCCGAACCCTCTCCGCCTCCTCCCCCCTCCCCAACCACACTTTTCGTTGGAAGAATAACGGTGTCCGTAGGAATCGGCTCGCTTTTTTTTCGGCGGGGAAAAAAATCGATCCTGGACGCCTCTTGTCCGGCTATGGGAAGCGGCTATGGGGAGGGGGGGGGGGGGCGACTGTTTAAATCACCGTCGATTCGAGGAAACTCGTCGATTTATGGGCCACGGATGCCAGGGACGTAAGAATGCCGCCGGATTCCACGGAGAAAGAGAGAGAGAGAGAGAGAGAGAGAGAGAGAGAGAGAGCCTGAACGATGACAAAGCACCCGACTTTGCCCGCCGAACTGTTTCCAATGAAAACTCACTTGGGGGTGGGGCATGATGGGGGTGGTGCGCGCCGGTATCATAAGCGAATCACGAATGCCGTTTTAACGGTGCCCGGGGAAACTACCGACGACGGACCGGCTGCGAACTTTGCCGGTGAATCGACGTCGATGATTTTTCCATTGTTCGGGGGTCCATTCAGGGGTCGATGGAGCTCTTAAACAATCCCTCGAATTAATTGAAGGGCTATGGGATTTCGGAGGATCCTTGTTGAAAAATGTGACACCATTTTCTGAATGTATATGAGATGTGGTAATTTTCTTTGGAGGGGAGTGTTTTGTTGTGAAACAAGAAATTATTAGTATTTATTTATTTATTCTTATGTATATTATGTATTTATTTAGGTATTTATTAAATTTCTATGGAAGGTTGTGCGTTTGTTATAAAATAAAAGATTGTGGAAAAGAATAATTAAAATTGGAAATGAATAGTTAGGCGTAGGTAATGAGTAGTTACAATTATAAAAGAATAAATAGAAGTACTTAATGAATAATTAAGATTACAACAGAATAATTAAGATTATAACAGAACAGACAAAGGAAACAATGAACCAAAAATATCAACCCTTAGCACTCAAGGCACCGCTCAAAATTATTACGTAAAATTCTAACAAAATTATTACACCATCAAATCTCTTTATTTATCAAAAAACTCTTAAAAGTATAAACTATTATATAAACCCAATTTCCTATGCATAAATTGCAACAGTAAATCGCCCAATAAAAAATATACATATATTACTCTAAGTCATCCAAAATACTTCTACAGTTAAAATTAAACTGGCATCCAGAACAAAGGGTTAAACGAATGGGTCGGACGAATCGGCATTCGCAGGCTATCGAAAGCTTATTCAAGGCTCGCGTCTTCTCAGCCAACTACGCGAAGGAGGCGGAGAGGGGTTGGGTCAGGCTCGAACGTATCCGGCAATAAATTTCCGCGTCGTGGATGAAATATGGCCGCGGAGAAGGGGGTAACCGGCCTTTGAGCGCGCCGTAAAAATTAATTAAAATCCGTTCGTTGTGCAAAAGGAAAGCCGAGGGGAGAAATTGACGGTGGAGACGCGCTTCGTAACGAGGCTCCTCTCTCTCTCTCTCTCTCTCTCGGGCGCCGAGAATGTCGAGGAACAAACCCCGTCTGAAGAGGGTGGTGGAGGGAGGGTCCGAGTGGCCCAACAAGGATACCCTTTAAAAGCAAATCGAAAAACGACCGAATCCGGCTCGGTTATCGGCATATCGATCTCCTTCGGGCCGCACGCTCCGACGACGAGATCGGCCAAGGAGCCGCAGAAATCCTCGCGACACCTGTACCGTGGCTTAAACGGTCCGGATGAATGATCGAGATATCGACTCGTCGATTCCTGTTCCTTGGACACTCTGTTCGGCTCGCAGCGGTCTGTTCGATCAGATTTGTTCTATCGCGGTCTGTTCTATCTATGTAGAATCCAAAAATTAAATGCAGAAGAGAATCGGTCTAAAGAAGAGAACCTCAATGATCAACCTACCATATTTTTACAATAGAAATTGAATTTAATAATTAATTATTTTCCTGTTACCCTCCTCGTCAAATCACAGCACAGAGAAATTTACGATAGAAATTGACCAACTTTGACTGACGATAACTCCGCGAAAAATTAACGAAAAATTATGAACTTTTCTTTCAATTAAAGCTTGAAGCTTCTACTTTAATATACTATTTTTTAATTTTTTAATTTTTGTGTTTTCACTATTGTTACCCTTTAAAAACTAGGCTATGTTTGTCGCATCGAAAATGGCCACGTTTGAAAAAATATACTGGCTTTGTAAAATTTTTTCACAAGATGCCGTTTATAGGAGATTAAAGTACGTTCTTTCTCCTTTAATTTAAAAGAAGTGGAATGTCGCTGCGATTTTTTTTCGCGAAGTTACAGCGGTTCAAAGAGACCCTCGCATTGCTACATTTATTAAACGAACGGCGCGCGCGAGGGGGTGCAGTCTAGCCTTATTTTCATCTCGTATTTTTATTTACTATACTTTAATAATAGTAATTTTAATAAAGAGATGAGGCATTTATAGATAGTTGTGTTAGATCATTTTTTTATTTTTATGTTCTTTATTTTATCCACTGTCCTGTGACTGCTATATTATTATTAGCTCCCTGTACTGTCATAAAGGGGTTGATTCGTCGATAAATACAGTTATTAATATTATTATTACTGCTACTATTATTAATATTCTTATTACTGCTTCCCTGGCCCCGCCCCAAAAAAATTATTATTTCTATCCCTATTATCACTATTAATATTATTACTACTATTATAGTATATCAATAAATATTATTTATTACACCCCAACTATGATCTCCTTCTCCCAACCCCCACTTCCAACCACTTTAAGATCCGCCCATTTTCTTACATCTCCCCCTGCCTAACATCGACAGTTCTTCCTTCGCACAAAAAACCGCAGTCAGCTAACGAAGCACGAGAGAAAATCTGCAGAAATATTCCAGTAATTCCGTCAAGACAAGAAGCTATACTTTACCGAGCACTTCGGCCGGAACGTTTCCGAAATAACGAGCCGAGCTGCGATTACCATCGACTTTCCCGTAATTAGAGGGTAGAGAACGTTTGCAGATCCTGCCACGGGGGGGATGTTCCGCGTGGTCTCAGGTGTTCGCCGGCATGTACCGCGTCACGTATCGGCCACTTTTAAGTCGAACATCGAGCGAACATCGCTGCCGGGAGCCGATCGAACGCACCTGTTCTTCCGTGTCCTAACCCCCCTGCGCCCTGGTTCCTTCGTACCGACCCCTTCGCCACCCCTATTTCTCGAGGATCGCAAACGAGTCACGTCCCGGCTGGAAATTATGTAGCAAAGGGAACGGATTGGTCGGGGAACGTTGCCGAGTCTTTTCCACGGCGTTCCGACGCGTTCCGCGCCGTTTTCGCCCACCTGCCCTCCTACCCCTACCCTCCCACGCTTAATGAACAATCACCGACTTATTCGATTCCGTTCCCGGACAGTTCGCCGGCCCGTTTCGTTCGAATGATTAGCTGGATACGTCCGTCTCTCCTGTGAAGAAAGAGAGAGAGAGAGAGAGAGGGAGAGAGAGTGAGTTCGTAGCGCCGAAAAGAACGAACGGTCCGGGGACGTTACGGAATCTCAATTAACGCGCGGAATTTCGATTAAATTCCCTGATTAAACTGCAACCTCGATTGATATTCGCCGGAGGCCGGGCCGCGCACACCGTGGAATTTCCGCCATATTTCTTCCCTCGTTGGCCGACCGGTTTAAATAAACACCACGGCCGGAATTACTGTAACCCGTGTTTGCTCGTTTACGCCAGTCTTCCTCTCTAAACGGAATCATCCGGCGATCAAACAGTTTTCAGGCATGCTAATGATTATTAGCGGGCCACGCGTGTTCCCGTACGCGAATCGGCGTCTTTGACGCAGGCCGTTCGGGGTTTGCTGTTACATTCGATAATGTTTTTGGAAAGTTGGCGCGGTTTAAATGCTGTTCGAATGGGTTTGTTTAATAACGTAAGCGGTGAGAGTCCCTTAAGTATTTTTCAAATAATTTTTTTAATAATCTTTGCTTTTGGTAAAGGGTTACTTATTACTGCATATGTGAATGAATTAAATGGAATTAAAGTCAAATTGTATTTGATGGAATTTGATTAAGCTAAAGTAAATTCGGGTTAATTAAATCTCGCGAAATTAAGCCGTGTTAAATTCAATTACGTTTAATTAAATTGCGTTAAAATAATTCTTGTTGAATTATGTAACGTTAAAGTGAGTTACGTAAAATTAAATAACGTCGAAATAATTTACATAAAATTAAATAACGCTGAATTAAATTGTACGTAAATTAAATTACAATTAAATTAATTCAATTATCGCAGTATTTTGTATAATAAGACATTAACATTTATGAGTGCATTTCGCATCGAGGACCCCAAAAACAACAACTCTCCATAACCAAAACTGAAATATAAAATATTCTACCATAAATGAAAAATATGATTAATTACGAATAATTGAAGAATAGTAATTGTTTAGTACTTTGTAACAGGATGATTTTGTGTCGCGCCGATCCTGGGGAATTACGGGAAGGAGGAAGGATCGTGGTTCGCGTATCTTTTCATTTGTCGCGAGTTAACGCGAGCGTAACAGGGTCGCAGCAGCCACAGGGCAAGACGACGAAATGGCAACGGAAGCCTCGGCGAGACACCTTTTGTGAGGGATTGAACTAACAAGCTCCGGGTTGCTTGAAAGTTCCAGGGGCTTTCGGGCCCGCCCCCGTAACGTTTGATGAAAAGCTTGTTTGTATCCCTCGAGTACCATCCGTCGACCCTCCGAACATATTTCATAATGGCTGGAGACTGCGGACGCGTCCTCTCGCTTCCGGCCTGCCCTTCTTCCTCTCCCTCTTCTTCTCACTATGTCTCTTTCTTTCTCTCTTCCTCTCTATATCTCTCTCTGCCTCTCTCTGTGTCTTTTTCTCTTTCTCTCTCTCTTCGTCTCTGTTTCTCTCGCTGTCTCTCTCTCTTCCTCTCTCTTTCTCTCTCTCTCCTTCTTTCTGTGTCTCTTTCTCTCTCTCTCTCGCTCTCTCTCACTCTCTCTCTCTCTCTCTCTCTCTGTCATTTTCGACGTCCACAGCAGCAGTTGGTCAAGACCTAGTTCGCGCGGATTTGTTCGTCCGTAGAACGAAATTACGTCGAAAAGTATGAAACCGTGTCCCTCAATTAGCTAAAAGGAAAATATTAGCCGCCGGAAATCCCATCCGCCTCTGTTCACCTAATTCCCGCCGTGCCTGTCAGTCTCTCTCGGTTAATCAGCATCGCTCGGTACAACCCCCCTCCACTGTTTAAATTCTAACGCGTGCATCGGTAAAATAATCAATTCTCCATTAAAGTAGCTGCATTTTAATACCTCTAGTGCAGTTAATCATGTTCACGTTCGGTAGATTTAATTTGCAGCTTTGTTATTAATCGTCGATCAGATGTGGGGGCGAGTCATATGATAGTTCAGGAGTCTGTACAGATTTTAAATATTTTTTTTTATATTTATATTTAGTATGCTATTATTGTATATATTATATTATTCGATATAATTTTTGATATTTAATAGTTGATGAGATCAGTGAGTAATATAATAATTTAGAAATCTGTACAGTTTTTAAATATATTATATTTATATGTATTATATTACTATCATAAATATATAACATCATACATATTTTTTAATATATTAAATCGTCCTTTTTAACCTTTTATACCTATTCAATGATAACCTGAAATTCTCCAAATTAATTTTTCTATTTTCGAAAGCAAAACGCGGCGCATAACATTGACGAATTACTCTGCGATCTGCAATGAAAGAATTACCGATTTTTGCGTCCACTTTAATGAGTTTCACCTAGAATCATCAACGCTAAAGAACGTCTTCCCGGCGGAGACCGTGGGCGCAACATTTTCGCGAACGTTTCCGCGATAACAACATTTCGAGACAATGGTGGCCGCGGCGATCTTCGACGGTGGCAACGGGCGCGCGGGAGGAATAATTCGCGCAACAGCGAGAGAACGCAGCGAAATATGATTCTGTTTTATTAATCGGGAAGCTTTATGCTCCCGAGGGCCGGCGAGCGCCGGCGAAGGGTGTGGCCCCGTAATTTCGTTCGCCGTGGCTTTCGCCGTGGGGTCCGGTTTTTCGTGGATGAGTTGGCAGTCGGTTCTTCGGGAATTACGGTTTAATTTGTTAGCGTACGACCTCGTTTTCCTGTCCGGGTTTACCGGGCGGGCTCGCGCGAAAATTCGAGTTGTTTAACTGACGCCAGCCGCTCCCCACTCCCTCCTCTCCCGCCCCTCTAATAACCGGCGAGCCAGTTTATCTTCTTCAGCCGGGGCGGCGCGCGCTTTCTCCGCGCTCGCGTCCCGCGAAACGGTACACGGGCCGGCCTTTAAACCGGAAGAATTTGTTTAACGACGAGGGGGGGAAAAAAACGGCGAACGAGGCCGACGGTGTCGCGGGACAGAGCGCACAACGCGAATATAGGAGATCGTTGTCTACAGTCAGTCCCATAAGTATTCGCACCCTCGTTGCTTATAACACATGTGTTCGTTCGTAATAAAAAGTTTATTGCAAAATTTTTAACGCGTCCCTTGATTTCAACAAATTTCTCTTGGAAGCAATGAGGGTACGAATACTTGTGGGACTGACTGTATGCGACGCTCGTGATTTTCGCGGACGAGACAATTTTTCTCGTTGTTTTATCGCTGCGACGGGAATTCGCCGCTTAACGCCGGAATGGATGGGTCGACGGTGACCCCGGCTACCTTTGTTCAACCGTGGCCGGCGCGGCGACGATTTATGACGCGTTTCTGCGAACGAAACGTCGGAATGCTACAGAAGATATAATTTTTAATCGCGACGCGTAAATACCGGATGATAAGAGGGGTCCAGGCAGAGTCTCGCAGATTTTACGGCGGCGAATTGGAGAGTTTAGTGCGTCGCTGGTTGGTACGCGTGGTCAGCGATGTTGGATATTTTGGGCAAATGTATTGTTAGGGGAAAAGGTAGCATTGTTGATGATTGTTGCATTTTTTCGCAGAGACGGTTTTGGAATGGTTGAAAAGGGAGGATTTTCGGAGATAAGGGTTTTAAAATTGTTATTATTATTATTAATTGTTATTAAGATCAATATTATTATCAGAATTAGTATTATTATTATTACCAATATTATTAGTACCATTACTAGTATTATTATTGTTATTATTATTACGACGATTATTATTCTAAATATCAGAAGCAGGGAAGAAATATTCGGTAACATTTCACCTATGTTTTGTACACCGTTTCGCTGTCTTTCATTTCCGGAAAAGCGTGCACCGCTTGCTCCGAGCTTTTCACAGGAGTCGACAAAGGCTCCGGGGAAACTGCAGCAGGATCAGAGTTAAAAATTGAGTATTGGCGAACGCGTCGCACAGCTATCACGAGTTCGCTGGTCAGTCGGGGAAGAAGAGATTCCGGTCGGTTGGCAATATTTCCCGGGATCCCGGTCGCGTGTCGTAAACCGGGGCTCCAGGGACGCGGCAGCGAATCCTCGATAAAAGGTTGGGCAAGGATAAGAAGGGCTAAGCGTGGCCTAAGCATTTGCGGAGGTGCGAACGCGCGGCGCGCGGAGGGGGGCTGAAAAACTTGCTGAAATATTGACGGCTCGCTGAGAGACTTCCAGTGTTCGCCGCGGCGGATCGGCTCGAATCCCTCGGCCCTTCCCTCGCCGAGGCGTTTCTGCGCGGACAGAGCCGAGGGTGTCGGCGGACCCTTCCACTTTGTTCGGTTTCCACGGCGGTGTTATCGGTTCGCCGACGATCGGCGGCCGGTGGCCGATCAGGGCCGAAGCGCGTGTCACGGAGGTGACTGGGTGGTGACGGCGAAAATATTCCTCGTACACGATAATACAAAGCCAGGGTGTAGCCTTCGTAGACTAGCTATCCTTGGACAGAGTTTCGTAGGATATTCGCAGAGGTTAGGTGCAGAGCAACAAACACCGTGAGGTTTGCCAGAAGACTGACTTTATTCGAATTTTGAGGGTGGTATTTATACCCCTTTCGAGTCTTGTGCTATGGTTCTCAAAGTAAGCCTAAGTGCAGGGTTAACGGAAAGGGCTGAAGAGTTTTCAGTACCGCTTGGAACGTTGTCCTGATGATGGTCGCAGGAAAAAGGGGTTGCGTCGCGCTAGGTCCGCAGGTTCAAGTGGCGCGACGATGAGGCGCCAAAGGTGGCGTTATCCTAGCGGTCCGACAGGTACAAAAAGTGGTGTTGCCAGGGTGCGTCACACACGAGCGAATTTACGCGCGCGAGGGGTGCCGTGCCCGCGTTCGACCGCCGGTGCCCCTTGTAATCGAGCGGCCGTGCCGGTCCGACCGTTTTGCATTATTAAATCCCTTCGATCTCGCCGGATGTTTAATGCATGCCTCGATTCCCCGGTTCGAACGAAGCCGAGTCGCCGCCTTCGCCGCGACGAATGCTTTTGCCGGCGGCTTTGCGTTCGCCGGCCGCCTTTGCCGGCCGGCAGCCATGCAACTAGGCCGATCCGATCGGTCTAATTAGCGGGGAAATTGCCAGCCTGTGATCCCACGGCACGGCGAGGCCGATATCCGACGATCCGCGCGCCGAACTTTGTAGGCGCGCGCTCTCGCCTCCCTTTGTGTCGCGTCCGACGGCTCAGCCCCGTGACCCAATTGCCGGCCGATTTAAAAGACCGGCGCCCATCCACGCGAGACGCGACAGCCTCGCAACACCCTCTCGTCGTACCCTCACGATCCCTTGGCAACTTCGCCGACGGCAAAGTCGGCGTCCGCCTGCCCAGATCGCTGATGCTTTCTGTTGAGGACTCGTCGAATGGATGATCGAGATCCTCTGAATATTGCACTTGGTGTCTACTAGTTCGAAGGACCATCCACGGTCCGATTTTAATTTTCCTTAGTCTTGGGACTTTATGGCAGGGCCTCTCGGACCCGGGAGACTAAATGACGGCATGACCTTCATCATCCCGAAATCTATTTAATTTTATCTGCCACATGTTGGCTGCAAACCGGTTCACTAAAGAAACTGCAACAACCCTGAACGAATTGTTGAAAAACTCACAGATGGTCGGCAATACCATAAAGTCATTTCTAAACCTCTTGCCTTAAGACTTTCGTTCCGAGCGAGTGCACGCTCCAGAGAACTGTTCTTTGGGAAACTGTATCACCAGGGTACGGCTCCTGGAATTATTTAACCCGCGGACCGAGCAGCCCGGATAACCGTTTCTTGTGCTCACCTATCGGACACCAGAGAGTACACCGAGCGTTCTAAATGCTGGTCGGGAGCGTTCTCTGTGTGCCACCTTCGGGAGAAATTATCGGGGCAAGGAGAAACGGACAGCCATGGTCGGACAACCCGGTCCACGCTTTTTCTTTAGCATTTTACGTGCTCGGTACTGTGACATGAATACAGATATTGTTAAACGAATATAAACTAGTGTATTAACAATTGTAATTATCGTAGCACTAACATAACCCTAACGCACCGCTGACATAACTCTAACCTTAGTAACATAACCTTAGCTAACTCCTAATATAACTATAACATAACTCTAACAGAACTCTAACAAAACCCTTTTCTAATATCAACCATATATCACACAAACATTTTCACCATCAATTGCAACACACATAACCTAACTGCAATTTTATTCGCCGCTGTAATAATTATAGCAAGCGTCTCCCGTCGCTCCTAGGAAAACCCAGTTCCCTCTAAAACCTCCCCAGCGATGCAAGATCGCCTCGGAGGTGCAAGCTTGCAAATTAGAGGCCGGCAATCACGTCCCCGGCAAGGTCCCCGGGTTTTTGCAACCAAGCGCCGTGAGGAATGGCGTCGTTCTAACATCCGGGGCACTCGTGTCGCCGGCGACGTTATCGCGTTATTATGCGATTCCCTCGTTGTTGTGCAATAGCTCGGACGCCGCTGTGCACCCGCGGAGTCGTCGGACGATCGATACGACGCCCGCGACGCGTCCTCCGTCAACTAACCAACAACCACGGCTTGTCAACTTAACGGCGCGATTTCCGCCGTAAGAGAAATCTCGTCTTAACTTCGCCGTTTCCGGTACGCGCCGAGAAAAAATTCCCCTGTCGAGGTTATGTTCTTTATAGTTATTTGTAGGTTAGAGATCGAGTTCTTTGTAGGTTAGAGACAGAGTTCATTGTAGGCTAGGATTTTAGAACGCAGTCAAAGATGAATATACTATAATCAATTGTTCCTTGTTTTTCAATTGTTAATATTGCAAAAACATTAATAAATGGAACACAGGGTAAAATGGACAAATATTCGCATTTTGGTCGCGTCGTTTAAAACCACCTTCTATTTCACAGTGCAAGTAACATCGTAGCATTGCTGAAATAAAAATCCTAGTAACAATTAATAACCATTTACTGACTAACAATTCACTACTGTCTTAAAAATATAAAATATAATTAACAAAAACGCGAGTTACGAAAATTAAAAAATCCTCGGTTCTTTAGTATTTATTTATATGGGGTCGTTCTTAACTTTTTAGCAAGGATCTAGAGCGCCGCCGTTAAAACCGGAAATAGGTTACACCGATGCGAACTACGGAGCAACGAAAAACGTGTCCGTCCCGTAGCCGATATTCCCCGGAGAGAAGTTTTAAACGGAATTTCGAGGTGCCCGCATTAGAATAAACGAAAGCGCGACGGCGACGGTCGCCGGATAAAAATTCGAGAGGTATCTCGATCTTGGCCCGGGGGCCGTTGGGACGGCTTAATTAAAATCGCGAAAAATCTAGAGTGACGTTGTTGCCTCGCGCCGGAGAGTGTCCCGTTTTACAGTTTCGCCGAGATCCCCGGGTCTCTCTCTCTCTCTTTCTCTCTCTCTCTCTCTGTCTCTGGCGGGATAAACTCGGAATAAGTCTCCGCACGCAAAGGACGCTCGCAAGATCCCGTCGGGGGTTTACTGCAAATTGTATTCGCGGAAACAGCCGGGCGAGAGAGCGTAGTTTTTGCTGTCTCCGATCCGCCTTTCTCCCTCTCTCTCTTTCTCTCTCTTTCTCTCCTCTGTTTTTCCACCGGATGGGTATATCTCGTTGGAACGGCCGCGTGCGCGCAACATTTTCGGCAGCGCGGCACTCGCGACCCGAAGCGCGCGCGACTTCAAAGCGGCCGAAGTATGCCAACAATTGCTTTGTTCACCGGCATCGTCAAACATTTCTTTCGTTACTCGGCTACGAGTACGGCTGACAAAGAGCCCGCGGATTTCGCTGAAATTCGCAGGACCTCGAACAATGTTCGCCCGGAATGTCTCTCTCTCTCTATCTCTATCTTTTTTTATTTCTGTATATCTCTGCCTCTTTATCTCTATCTTTCTATCTCTATTTCTCTACCTATATATTTTTTCTATCTCTATCTCTCTCTCTCTCTCCCTCTCTCTATCGTTTTTCTCTCTCTACCTCTCTATCTCTCATTCTCTACCACTCTATCTAACTCTCTACCTCTCTATCTCTCTCTACTTCTCCCTCTTTCTATCTGTTTCTCTATCTATCTATCTATCTACAGTTACTCGATTTAACCCTTTGCGGACGACGACTTTTTCGGCGGGGTGAGGTAGCAGGACGAGGCCATTTTCTCAGCGTCTTGTACACAAATTAATTTAATATTGTAAAAAAGCTTAATATTATTGTTCACTTCAAGTAATGTTGGTTTAATGCGACAGAATTCAATATTTTGAATATTTTAATATGCTTCCTCAGAAATGTATGTCTAACGAAAAACTACGGTCGTGTCAAAGTCTGCCGTAGCGAAAGGGTTAATATATACTGTATATATCTATTTATTTACCTATCTATTTATCTATCCATCTCTCTATTTCTTTTGTTGTGTATCTCCAACCCTTTCCCCCAGTTTTTCTGAAACAAAATTTCGTCGGAATCCACCCGGACAGGTGGACCCGGCTGCATTTTAATCGCGTGTTGTCCTCCTGGCCGGGCGGCCGACACGATTTGATTATTTAAATTTCATCCTGTAAGTGACCGTTACCTCATAAAGCAAAAATGCGCGGCGCTGAAAATTGCACGCGCGCCTTTTCCAAGGCGCCGCCGCGGAATCCCGTATGAATAATAATGCTAATGCTGCTGACCCGGGTAATGCAGGGCTAATTGTGCTTCATTGGGGCGTGCAAACCGGCCCTTGCAATTTTACCCGAAACCCTTCTCTACCCGTCAGCCGTCCCGTTTGTAAATCAAATTCGCCGCCCTTTCTCCGGCCCTGGTTAATTACAGCGCCGCCGTAAAAAAATGTTGTTGTCGAAAATCCCTACAGATTTCAAAGATTCTTTCGGCGTCGAGCGAAATTGATCCAGGTTCTGAATGGATCCACTGGATCTAGAATCTGTGGCGAGATGCCTCGGCGTTGAATATCGCGGAAAATTGCGGATACCTATTAGAAAGCTCGCCGTGTTAACACGCAGCTTGCCAAGAAACTTGGCCGAAGTTCCCGTCGGCTGGCGAACTTTCCTCAAAGAAAACACTCCTTGAATTAAACATTTATTTGCGTGGCGCAGTTGCCGCGTGGTAATCGGTGGATGTAGTTGCGGCCCGCGCGACGCGCCGCCGCGTTATGTATCGCGTTATGTGGGTTACATTGAACCTTCCCACGGTATCAAAGTAATTTAATTAATGAAATTGAAACCGGGGGGATGAAGTGTATCGTAGCGAAGAAGCGTCCTAGTAATGTTCGGATTGCAGAGCGGATTATGATATATATGGCATACGATTGTGGATTTGGAAGATTTTTGTCGATAATTAGGTACGCGACAAAAATAGTTACAATTGGCAGCTTGGATCGTGATTTTTGTGGAGACTTAAATATATCTGGGAATTTTTAATGTTCTGAATAGTGGTGGCTCGGGCTAAATATAAGTAAGATTGATGATATATTAAAATAATATAATTAATAATAATAGTAAATAGGATAAGATAAGATAGCACAAGAATGTCTTTAAGACAGCTTGGGATCGTGGTTCGTAATAATATATATATAATAGTTAATAATATAGTAAAATACCACAATTAATAATAAAATAAAGTACCATAAAATACAAATAATAATTATTGTATCCTACCTTAACGACCTCATTCAGAAGTCCATTTTAAGTCGTAAAACATTCAGATCTAAAATGGCCGACTCTAAGACATTACATTGGAAAATATTCTAATCAAACACACGGCAAAATAGTATAATCAATAATTTACTAAAATGACATAATTAACAACGAAATAAAAAAACATAAGATTTAAACATTAATTATTATACACTGCCTAAGCGACTTAGGTCGCGACAGCTAACCTTTAATTGGCGGCGAATCGCAGCGACCCGAAATGCGCGAACAATGGGGCGCGCAACGGGGAACGAAGAGTGGGGGGGCAGGCGAGCACCGAATCCAGCCGTGTAGCAACAATTATCCTAATTCGTGGAAGGAGTCGCGGGCTGTCGGCACGTATCTCCCAGCATCCGGCCGGCGTCGGCTCGATTGCCGCAACGATCATTAACAGTCGCCGTGATTCTTATCGTATCGCCGGCATATAGGTCACAGCCGTTCATTTCCATAGCTTGATATCCGCGGCGTGCCTGGCTGCGAACTTTGTTCGGATTTATGACGGTAATGAGATTTACATATTAAATTATCCGGCGGCAGATAGTCGCGGCCAACAATTCCCATGCGTACAATACGTTTCCGCGCGCCTAATTAAAAGCAACTCGGCTCTCCGCCTGTCTCTGC
Source organism: Augochlora pura (assembly GCF_028453695.1). Classification (NCBI taxonomy): domain Eukaryota; kingdom Metazoa; phylum Arthropoda; class Insecta; order Hymenoptera; family Halictidae; genus Augochlora; species Augochlora pura. The sequence goes on along the minus strand of NC_135774.1, from coordinate 29,644,981 downwards.
CTGCCTGCATGCATGCGTACGCGCACGCGGGATCCGTTTCCTTCGGCTCCGGTCCCTTTTCTGTGTTGTGTCTGGCAGCGCGGGGGAACCTGCGAATTTCTAGGTGGCTCGTTAATTCGACGGAGATCGCCGCGAATCGACAACTCTCGACGAGAAGAAACGGAAATTTCGTCGCGTTTTAAAGGGCTCTGGATGGACAACGTTCAATCGATCGCATTCGTCGAATGGAAACTTATTGTTTCTAGGGACTCGTGCGCGATTTTTCCGGGAGCGTTTGTTTGTTTTTTTAGGTAAAAACTAGGATAAATGGGCTTTGTTTTTCTCACTGGGAAAGGGGTGTTTTTATTCGCTGAACTAGGGGAGACAACCAAGTTGACACTCGTGTGACTTTGGTACTGCAATTTATATGATAATAACATAATTATAAATAATAATATTTATTAATATTATTTATTAGCAATATTAATCATAGTAAAATAATATAGTTATGATCCATGCTATATAGATTGTTGCATTATAATTATTATGAAAATTAGTTCATGGAACGACAGACTCTGTGAAGCTCTGAATACCGCAGCCCCAAGAATTACTCGACAACTATTTGCTCTCGGAAATTATGCTACGAACGATACTGCTCTGCTATATAATTTTATATCGTTATATTATTGATATATGAGAGTATATATAATATAGGAAAGCTGTATTTCATGTAACCTAACTCCCAAGAGCGAATAGTTGACGAGGGATTTAGGGGGTTAACCTTTGAATATAAATACTAACTACATGTCGCAATATAAATTCCACTATTAATTACATAATTAATATTATCACAATAATACTAACAACATAATTATTATTATCACAACAATATTAATTCCACAATCAATATCGTCGCAATAATATTCCTTCCACATAACTACAAATCACATAATTACATAAAATTAATATTACCATTTATATTCCTCCATACAATCAATATTCCCACAGCGAAGCGCTGCAACCCCTAACTCTCTCTCTCTTCCTCTTCTTTATAAAATAATCCCCCATGCAACACAGCTCTCTCTCTCACTCGCAATATTTATAACATCCCATACGAACAACGGAACGACATAAAATCGTATCGCAGAGCTACACCGTACATAGCATAATTCCGAAGAGCAAACAGTTGACGAGTAATTCTTGGGGGTTGCTGCTGCAGTGCTCTCTCTTTCTCTCTCTCTCCTCTCTCTCACTCTTGACGGTGAGTTCGCTGAGTCTGTCGTTCCGCGCGAGCTTCCATAGAAATTGAAGCAGCGTCGTCCCGGATACACCGTTAAGCATCCGCGCGCAACCCTCGATAGAGTGTCGACGTAGAACAGGGACGCCTCTCGCGTCTATCCTGTCTGTCCTTTGTGGTAGACCTCTTGATTCTCGCGGCCCTGATATTTTGCCAAGTTTCTCCTCTGCTCGCTCCGCGAAATAAGTTCCGGGCTGCGCCGCCGGGGAAGCCCCCGCGCTTGTTACGTAACCGCAATATGTTTCCAACGGTGTCGTCGTAGTCGTAGTCGTCGTAGTCGTCGTACGCCATCGTCGACGAAAACACGAGCGATTACCAGGAAGAGGCGGGGTCGTTTCTTCGGCCGCGTGACATTACGCAAATTGGCCCCTACGCCCCTCTCTTTCTCGGTACCGTTACGCGGTAACCCGAACTTAACCCTTTGCGCTCGAAGCCATTTTAACGGTAATTTTAATATAACTCTTCTGACATATAACATTTCCATTTCATATGACAAAATACATTTCATGCATATGATATTGAATATTGTAACTCAGGCAACAATAGTTATATTTTTAATTCGATTAATTTATTTTTATTTCGATCTAGAAGAAATTAATAATATTAGTATTTAGTAGATCTTGTACTAAAATCTTTACCACGAGTCTGGCTAGTTATTGTAGCGCAAGGGGTTAAAAACTCCAACCGTAAAGTGAGGAAGACTATAGAGTCTCGAGAGAATCCTTTTCCTTCTTCCTCGCGACGTAACAGTACGCCGCGCGTTCTCGAGCGGTCCCGAAACACTTTCGGAAGCGTTTCGAGGCCGTACAGGGTCTCATGGGAAACCACGGCCATGTCTCTTTCTCTCTCTCTGTCTCTCCCGTATACCCACGATTATTACTTAATCCCCATCGGTCGATGTAATCGCGGAGGATTCGCGGCGAGCGCGGACGACGCGCACGGCTCCGTAATCTGCGCGCCATCGATTATCGTTATTTATTCAATGAACGGGAGGAAAATTCGCCTGGTCGCCATCGCGCCGCGAATTAGCCTGATAATAAACGCCGCCGTAACCAGGGGACAATGGATACGTATAATTTCGACGAATTACAGCCGGCAAACCGGGAACACAATCCGATTCGTTACCTCGCTTTTGAAAACCGCGCTATTCATCCGGCGTCGGGACGCCGTCGCGCGACGCTGAATCCGCCCGGCCGCCGCCGAATTATCCCGCTGATTCTGTTTTCCACGGGGCTTTTTCCGCGCGCCGCACGCGCCTCCGTTTTGTTCGCCGACGCAGTTTTTGTTACAACTGATTGGCTACGCGAGTAACCGCACGCGTCTCTGTCGACAAGATGGACGACGCGCTTCGGCAGTGCGATGCGTCTTTTGGGTGACTTGTTTTATGGCTTCAAGGGCTCTTGGGGCAATAGTCGGTTAGGTAATTCTTTTGGAAATTGTTTGTATGATAGGAGGATACCAAGTCAGGAAATAGAATTTTTTTGGGTCTATATTATAGAGTATATTTTATACAGTATGAAATAGAAGAAGAGCGTCTGCGCGAGATAGATGTTTTATTAATAATTACTGTTTTATTTGTAGTGCAAATTATATTACTTACATATTATATATTTGATTTTATATTTAATGTCAAATTATTCCAGAATTATTCCAAGACGTGCGAAATTCACAAATATGTCACACAATAGGGAAAAGTATGTCACAATTCTCATACTTCATACATTGCCTAAAACCGCCAGATATTACATACAATCCCTAATCATCCTATAGAATGATTTAAAAGATTTAAAATTTTACCAGTAAAACATATATAAATTACATTGCATATAATATAGATCATCCATACAATAGAATCAAAACACAATATATTATATTAAATATAATACAAATCATCCATGCGATAGTATAAAAACACAGCTTCGCACACCCCCTCTCAACCCCCGAATCCATCGAACGTTTCTCCTCCGCCTTGGTCGCGTAGCAGGTGTAACCGGTCGGCCCCCCCATGCGGTAGATTCTCTTCTCAAGGCAGTTCGCCTTCATTATCATGCGACTTCGGGAAGTTCGAGGGTCCTGGGAAAGCGGTCGTTCCTCGCCGAGGCAAGAAACCACTTTACATCTCGCGCGCGGCGCGTAAAGATCGCCGCCGGTTCTCTCTCCTGGTCTCCGGGACCCGGTTTCGTCGGGTGGGCGGGCACAACTTGGCCCGTAGTTCTGATCGAATTACCGGGCGGGGCCGGGGTGTATCATGGTAATTGTGAGAAGTTACACCGCGTTCCAGGGTTACGGCGACCGGGCAAGGAACAGGAGAAGGATGAGGATGAGGAGAAGGTTGAGGATGGGGAGGAGGTTGAGGAGGCTGGAAGAAACCTGGTTGCAATTCAGCCGGGGTCGTCGCCGATGAGTGGGGAAGGGGAAGGGGTGTCGGCTCCGTCTCACGGAAATTAGACTTAATTGTCGGTTACGGGTCTCCGTCGGCGACGAACACGGCCCGGCTCTCGCAGTGCTGTTAGCGTGTAGCTCGCAGTGCTCTTAGCGTATAGATCACAGTACTCTCCGCGTGTAGGTCGCAGTGTTCTCGGCGTGTAGGTCGCGGCTCTTTACGGCGAGCAGTGACTCAGCCGCGGCGCATCTCCGGGGACAACGCCGCGCGGAATTACGGGCTAGAATCCTGATTATCGAGGATCGGGTGTCTCGCGACGACACCCGACGCCCGACGCGCGCGACGCCTCTCTCTCTCTCTCTCTCTCTTTCTCTCCGCCACGGTCCCTGTCGGCGAACAAATTGTCCGGGACACGGTAATCCGGTTACCGAGCTGCCGAGCGCGCGCGCGCGCACACGGCCATCTTTGCCCGTATCATCCGAGTGGATTCCGAAAATACCTGGGATTACCTCCCCCCGGAGCCGATGAATATGATTTAACGCGTGCTGAGAGTTAATGCGCTATTCAGGACGTCGTTCGGCGTAATAACTGCTTGGTTCTTTCGTCGCCGCGGTTGTTGGCGGAATCGGGATTGCGTTATTCAGACGTGCTTTCACGGGAATCGTGCTTGTTCGTGGAAGAATCGAGAGCACGGGTGGAAATAAGCTCGGCGATGGCTGATCGAGGGAACCATTGGGAATTAACGCCGGCTCTGCTGCACTTGGTTTAACCCCTTTGCGCTTGGTGGCCTTTTCTGGTATTTTTGCCAATGTATGGCGATACATACGTAAATGTAATATAATAATGCATAGGTATATAAACTTTTATATAGAAATGAGTTGATCTCTGACAAATGAGTTGGTAGTTTTATTAACAAATGAGTTTCAACCTCTTGATATTTAATAAAAAGAAGCAACAGAAATATAAAAAATAAAATGCTTTTATCTAAGGCCTCGTGTTTTAACACAATTTAATTTAAAAATTTATTACATCCAAAACTTTATTTTTATGGTATCCAAAAGCGAAACTATTCTGTTATTGAAACATTTTACTCGTCTTCTTTGCTATGCAATAATGTATCCAAAGAACGTAATGCTTGGATAATAGAACGTTATACCAGAATACTGTAAAAATAAATGATAAGGGACTCTGGGAATTTATGAAGAAAAGTAAAAAGGCGTTTTATTATGAAAGATACCAGGTCGGAAATAATGGAAGAGAGACGCGAAAAGAGAATTATCAAAACTGTAATGCGCTGATTTTATGCAAGGCAAATGAAATCTGAAAGTATAATAGTATAAAGCGGATCGTTGAAATTACAAAACGGGACGTGTTTCTTACATATTATCTTGAGGATGCAAATTGCACTGCAGTACTCGTAGCGTCGGTCCAATCTGCGTTCTAGTAAAGAGTATCGGTAATATTTACAGTGATTAATACGTAAATTCTATGAACAAATAAATGTAGCTTTAGTAAAAATGAAAATAAGATTATTAAAAAGTCGAATTGACGAGTGTCTAATCGTCGAATTAACAAGTGTTTAAACATCGAATTACGCAATAACCGGTGCACTTTTTACCCAGTTCCGTCACAGTTGTACACTTACATAAAACCATGTAAAGAGGTCCATCTTCAACAGCTTCGAAAGCCGACGCGAGAGCTACGAATCGGAAGCAAAACAGCGAAGAAACTCGAAGCTGAATGCGTGAAAATTGCGCCGCAAAAAATGACGGGAAAAGCGTCGCACTCGGTCCTCTCTACGTCGCGACGCCTCGCGACCGGCCTAGTATGCATTAAAAATATCGTTGTCCGCGCGGAACCTATTCACGTTCCTCTAAATATTATATTTCCCGGGAATTCGGTATTTCCAGCAGAGCCGGGCACGCGCGTACCATTTCTCGTTGCTGGCCGAATATTTTCCGCGTGGAACGCTCGTGTAATTGTTTATGACATCGGTCGCCGTAGCCATCGATCGACAGAGCAGTTTTCGCCGAGGGTGGTATTTCCGCGGCGATTCTCGCGAGCCCATTTCCGGCTAGTCCAGCCGAGCCCGTGGATTTGCCCGAGTATGACCCGACGCCGTCTCGCCTAGACAAGGAACAACCATCTTCCGGTCATCCCCCGACCGCCCTTCAGCCACCCCCGCGTTTTTCCATTTTCTCGGCGGAGCATCGCGACCGCCCGAGGCAATCAATTTTCGATTCGGTCCGTCGCGGACGCGCCGGCTAAGACGGAGCGCGCGATCCGTCGGAATGACGACTGCGGTCAGCCTCCGAAACGAACCCGAGAGAGAGGCCTCTCCTCCGGCAAATTCGTTTTCCACAGGACACAGTGCCGAAAGGACCAATCCCGGCACGTAAACGGCGGTGAGGGTGCTCGATGACAAGGCTCGCGAAATTGCGTCGTCCGAGCCAGCTTCCCCCGCTGCCGTTCATATTTTTCCATGAATATCAGAGGCGAAATTATAGAGTGTGATTACGGTGCCGGACAGCGGCGATTCTTAATGCGTTTGATTAGAATATATTAACAGTCTTTTGTCTCGTGGTTTCCTTTGTTCGCTGGAGAGAAGAGCGTGGGCGTAGCGCAACCCACGCGACGAAGGAGGAGAAGCTAATTGGGAAATGTATTATGCAGATGTATTGTTCCATCATTTTGGTAACTTTGATTATTTTTATCTAGACGAGTAATTACATTTTATAATTCATATACAGATGACGTAGAAACGTTTTATGTTATAAATCTAAATATTCTAAAATATCCCAACTTAAAAATGTCCCAGATGGACGCCATTTTAACGTCTGAAATAAGGCGTCCTATAAGACATTCAGATCTAAAACTGACGTTAAATACCCGTCATTGTTACTTGCACCACTCATTAAACCATTGTCTAGATAAATTCTTATCCACTCGGGCGTCTCCTCGATACCGTCTCGTAAAATGGCATTATGTCTTGATCCCTCATTCGTCATCGGAATGAAATCCTGTCCGACTCTAAACTGTCTTCCACTGCAAATGGCTGATATCAAAGGGTGAGAGGCGGGGGGCGTGGAGGGGGAGAAGAAGGGAGGTAGTGGCACAGCGAAAGCAGCTATCAAGAAAGAACGTCGTCCAACGGAATTTAGGCTCGTCACGACGGTTTCAGCGAGCCTAAGCGAGTTAATTGCCTGCCAGCTCGGCTGCCGTCGTTTGTAAAAACTGACGCGGGACGGACAAACGCGGCCGCCGGAATCGCCGCGGATCGTTTTCGTATTTTAAATGGCCGGGGCACGCGGCGGGAATTATACGTCGTTAGATCGATCCGCGGGGCACTATTTTCGGATCAGGAAGTTGTACGAACTCGTTACAGCCAGCAGCCGGCGGCCGTTCCGCTGAAAGGTATAAGAAGCTTTGGCCGAAGAGAAATTTCCGGTCTCAGCCGGCAGGCAGCCGGAAACTTAGGCGGGGCTGATAAATTTGAACAGTTCCCGGCGCGTTCGCGGCGCCGAAGTTTCTCTTTGCCGAAAGCTAATGGCGGAGAGGTCCGAGCGACGGTTTCGCTTCCGACCAGCCCGGAACGCGGCCGTAACGGTGAACGACTTGTCCGCGAATCGTTCTTTAACTTGTTGCGATATTTCTCGGTCCGTGTTATGTCGTTTCTTCGACGAACAATTTGTTTCTTCTCTTCTGACCGCGTTAAGCGACGGAAAGGGCTGTTTGAGCGATGGGAGCGCGGAAGCCACGCCTACTTTTGCTCCGGCTGTGACTTTTGAACGAGAACTTACTGAGAGAATAACTTATCGTTATTTTAACCGCAAAAAGATATCAAATCTAATTATCTAAAAACCTGTACGATTACTTCTCCGTAGCGCCGCTCTTGTTCTTTAAAAGTCGAGAGCAACATTGCCACGCCCACCGCCCATCGTAAGCAAAGACCACGCAACCGGCCTCCGTCGCTGTGAGATTCCCAAAATCGTCGGCGCCCGATCCGCTTCCGGGATTGCGCCGTAGCATTTCGCATGAGTTAACGGCTGTTCTTAAAAGCACAGCAACTGGGCTATAGTACTCTCTCCAGCAAGGGTTGCTGCCGTACAAGCTCATACGGAGCAGTCGATTCTCGCCGGCGGGTCGCTAACAATTTGAATATCTCGTGCCGCGGCAGCGTCGCAATAATTACACGGCGTGGCGGCGGCAGATGCGCAATTCGCTAATTGCTGTAGGTGGGCTAGGTGTCGCTTGAACGGCCGCGTTATCCCGTGTCTTGAGATAATCGGGAAACAGTGGGCGGCGCGGATTCCGCGGACGGGAACGCAGCCCCGTGGGCGTAGCAGCAGCAGCGAGAGAGAGAGCCGCGCGCGAACGGGCCACGGCGATTGTTCCGCCTGCCCTGATAAATGTTACTGGCATAGTTGTTCTCCTCCCTCCAATGTGTTGCGTATAATCCGGTTTAATCCGGGATTAGACGCATAAGCTACGGCTTAATCCGATGCCTCGAGAACGTGTGTCGGCCATTTGCATACGCAGGCGGCAGCCGACGCCGTGTGCCGGCGGCCGCGTCTTCGACGATTCCGCTCCACCTCCCCGGGGAAACGTCTTCGCAGTTTCGACGGTATGGCCGATCCGTGAGTGCCGCTCGTTAGCCGTTTTACGGGACGGTTCATCGTCGATTAACCCTTTCGCGATGGGCGCTGTCTATGTAGGAGAGACACTCGGTAGATCAGAACGGATGGCGTCGTCTTTATGGAGTACTGACTATATACGACAGTCGCGTATTGATTCACAGTCTTCAAATATATATTGCAGTAATTTTAATACTATGAAAATGATTAAAAAATAATATAAAAAAAATTCTCAAATCAAAGAAAAAAATTCTTCACCCCAACTATCGCTTCTTCCCAGATCTTTAATCATTTTTGAGACACCTCGCAGACGTCACCCGTCGCGAAAGAGTTAACTGCAAAGTACATCAGGCGCCATTCCCTCTCGCGCGACAACTTTACAGCACACGCACGTCTCGGCTGATTATCCCGGCAACTCTACAGGGAACGTTACAGCAGTCGAACAGGGGAAGACCTTCTGGTACCGACGACGTAATTCACGCCGGGATATAGCCGCGGAACAGAGACGTCGGCCCCGCCGAGATCGGCGTTAATCCCCTCGCCTCGCGATTTTCCTGGTCGATGATCTCGCGCGGCGCGAATTTCCGTCTAAGAATTCGGCGACGGATCCGCTCCTAGATTACTTAATGCGGTATTATTAACTGTAACCCTCCAAGTGTTAGCCCATGTATTTCGTATTAATAATTGACAAATGAAATCCACGAAATTTGTGAGACAAAACTCATCCTAAAATTTTCCTCGAGTATCGCAGTTACATAAAATTCAATCTTTTCTCTTTAATTTGAAAAAAATAAAACGTGGCTACGACTTTTTCTCGCAAAGTTACAGCACTTTGAAGTGAACCTTGCAATTTGGTCAGTCAAAGCTGGGGCTATTTTTCGTGAAAAATTATTCTGTAACCTCTTGACATAATCTTGACGAAATAGCAAGTTAATATTATATCGAATTGTTCATATATAAATCAACTATGAACAAGAAATGTCAATTGATATCGCGTCAAACAGAAGGAAGGAAGTTTTGGGACACCCTAAAACTTGTTCCTGTTTACGGCCCCCCTTGATAATGCCGCGGCACGGCGCGCCGATCAGCCCCCCCCCCCCCCCCCTCCCGTGTAAATCAGGCTCATCTTCGTCGAGTTCGGGTTCGGAATCTTCGTTACGAGCGCACTTTGCTGTTACGAGGCCGGGGTTTACGAGGACGTAACGGAGACTTAATCGCGCGGCCTAGGCTAAACCTGATCCGGATCCAGGTCGAGTGTTATTCTGGAGCGACCTACATTACGCGCGGAGGTCGAGGATCCGGATATAGGGATGGAGCGGGTTCGGCGGCGACCTAAAGGTTAACTCGAGGGTCCAAGGCCGGAGAACCCGGCACGGCTCTAGTTCGAATCTGGCTCGGCTCTATTTCACCCGGAACTAGGAAGAGTTACGTGAAACCGTTGCACTGTGACTTATTTTATAGCTGGGTTGCTTGGTACCGTGCCTTGTTCTTAACCCTTTGCTCTGTGTATTATTTCAGGCGTTAATTACGAAGCTTTGAGTTACGTAGTTTATCGTCGGAACCAAGTAAGATACTATTTGTTGGTAATTGGTTTGTATTTTATGGTAATCGAGGAATATATATATATATATACATATAGACAATTACAGAGACAGTTATATTTATTATATTATATTATTATTTATTATAATATTATAGGGACAGTTTTCATAATTTTGTATAGTATGATCAATTTTCATTAATGAATATTGCAGGCTAATTACTGTGCCTTTCATAGTGATGAGTAAACCTGGTAGTTCATTGTCTTCTTCTCATATTGGGTATGTATAGTTTATTGTCCAATCCATTGTCCGTCAACGATGTGGATGGGCGTGTTCTATATTCTCGAAAATGATCTCTAAACTAGTTATTATATATTCTATATACGATAAGCGGATAATTCCGGTTCCGCTAATAAACTCAGTCGTCTCGCAACAGTAATACCCTTCTCTCATTGGTTAATCATTTTCCATTAATAACTAGTTAACAGTGCCCCGTAAAAAAGTTTCGTAAAAGAAAAAGTGACTTCAAATGATCCCAGGAAACCTTTATTTCCAAATTAATTATTAATTAGAAACTTTTACTTACTCCTTTTTAACCGCTTAGCCACTGAGCACCACTATAGTCGCTTTCGCGGATATCATCTTTCTGTACGGCGCGTCACTATGGTGGCTTTTGCGGACGCCGTCTGGAAAATTGTTAAAGTTAAAATGCGTGTATCATATCTTTAAGAAAAATTATAATTTAATAATCGGACACTTCATTCCAATTTACTTGTGTAAAGAACAGCATTGTCTGTCACACATTGCAGTGCTGTATCATTTACACGTAATTATAAATAGGCACGCAGTGCCTAAGTGGTCAATAATACAAAATAACCTGTATAATTATATACCTTATCAATTCTATCGTACCTTAAACATCCTGATAAAGTCCACTTCGTGACCACATCGTCATTTCACACGAAAATTTACAGCCATCGTCCGGGTTATGTCAAAGTTCGCTGAGAAACAGTCCAAGGAACGAGACTCAACGCTGGCCTGATCTCGGCCCTCGTCCCGGCACAAAGGCGAAATCCGGCCGCTTTAACTAGAAGAATTATGCAAATCGCGGCTGAAAGGACCGCGAGCAGGGTCGTTTAACGCGTTATCACTCCGTTGTAACGAGATAGCCGTGTAATTCCGTTCTTTTTAACGCGGGAGGGGCATTCAACGCGCAACGTGCTCCCGCGAACAGCTCCCGGTAACAGGATTAATACCCGCGGCTCGTCGCGAGATAATGAACGAAACGCGGACCGCGGAACGACGGAACGAGCGGGCCGCGCAATCGCCGCGGGATATAAAGCTTGTACTCGCGCGACGGCCGCGAAGTTATTACAAGGTGTGCACGGGCGTCGAAGCGATCAACGCGACAACAGTCGCAACGCGGTTTACTTCCGGTCTGCCGGGACACTAACCAATTCGTGCCTGGCGATGATTGCAATAATAATTCACGGTACGAAGTCACGCGTTTCTTTAACTTCAAAGAGGTTAGTACATACGTATTAATATTAACACTATGACGACCGGTGGCTCCACGTTGGTGTCCTGCGAAAACTATCGGGTAAGCGCCGGTGGCTCCACCTTGGCGCTAAAACTAAACGAAAGTTTATATTGCGTGTTCTGTTTGACAGTCAGTTACAAACGTAGCTACTTTGTGTTTTCGTAAAAACCCGCGCCCTTCGACAATGGCAAACGAAAAAGAAGACACAATTGTACGTGACGAGTGTCCAGAATTGAAGTGCTAATTTAGAGTGTCTATTTTTGTTCAGAAGAAATGAAATTATGGTTCCACCGGCGCGACGCGAAAAAATGTAGGTTACACGCGCGGATGGCATAGTGTTAATATTCTTCGGGCCACTCGGGTTTGACCCATGTGCGCGAAATTCGAGTCCGAGTCAAGTCCTTTTCAAACAGTCCTCTAATTAACGACGGTCTCCTTTGGCTATTGAGAAGCTTCGAAAAAGGCTCTAATAAACGTAAATTCTGTTCGTCGTTTGCGCGGATAAAAACTGCCTTTTGTGCGTACTATTGGACGCTATAGTGGTAATCACCCCGTAATCGACCATAGATAAAGTGGCCGGCGATTCTGGAAACGTTTAAAACCGAGGTAAGTCGTCGAGGATTCTTGGAGGAGATAGCGGAGAACGTTCGCGGCCGATAAGTAACATCTGGTCTGCCGTTAACGTAAAATACTGCGGCCATTTCTAATGTAATGGCCGACCGGAAACTCTCAGCTCGCTGCTGCGACATGCGGTTCTTGGAAAATGGCTTCTTAAAGTCTCTCGAATTTTTAGACTTCAGGGAATTTTAATTAATTGTTGGTTCTGATTATTAAGAAATTTGAAGCGACTGTTTAGAGACATTTTTGTTATTATTGTTAATGCGATGACACTCGTGTTCTGCTCTTGAATTAAAAAATTTTTTTTCTTTGCTAAAATGCTTTACTCTTCTTGTAATTACTTTGCTAAATTGTTATACGATTTATTAGGACAATTTTTCCGTCTGTCTTTTCGATCAAACATATAGCAACCTTCTTGCTAATTTTCGTGAAGAGTATACCATAGTTTTCGGCAAGTTTTATTTCTTCGAAGCCGGCCGGAAGTCGCGAGATTAATTTCTGCCGGTAATTGATCGAGCTTTGATCTACCGGGGCGAGCGTTCGGGAGACGGAACTTTTTAATGAATTTCGAAGCGAGCCGGGCCGAGGGTCCGGCGCCGCCGCTGCCGGGAGAATCACGAATCTCCATTAAATCCCGGGATATATCCCGGGAAATATCGTGGCTGTCCGGGCCGTTCGGTTGTCTAAATTTTTCAGCGCCCCGGGAAACCGGCGCGTCGCGTGTCCTTTTTTGGGTCAGCGTGGGCGGAGCCGTTCGAAAATCGGGCGAAACGTTCCGTAAGCGACGGCCGCCATTACAGTGATAAACGTTTAATGAGCCCGACGAACGGCCGCCGGAAGCGGACCGTCTCGAGACGAGCACTCGACTCTTCCTCCACGATTTTTAGAAGACTATAATGTCTTCTGGCACGGTGGGATTAAAAATGTCCCATAAGAAATGACTAGAGTGGACAGTCGAGTAAAAATAGCTCGGCATAGAATGTGTTAATAATGTAAAAATTAGAGAAATAAATCTGGGAATTATATAACAATTTTCATTGATACCTCAGAGGTTCCACTCGATTGAAAGGAGTCAAATATTGATATAATATACAGGAAATAAATATTCCGTCGTTGTAACATGGAATAGCAGCGTTTCAAAAATCATTCATTCGATTTCATCAATTCCTCCAATTTCTGAGATCTTTTTAAAGCAATATAAATTGACCGATTATCAATTTGAAAAAGCCAGAGCACTACGGCAGCTCGCGCCGAGCCGAAAACACCGCGATCTCCCGATTTGCATCGACGAGTTTCGGGGAGGTTAGGATTATACAGGATTAACGGGACGTCGCATAAAATTTTTGACGCGGACCGACTATTTCAACGCGGTTTCCGCGGAGCTTATCGGCTTAAACGGCGATAAAGCCTGCGCGCGAAATGAAGTCCCTTTGAAGCCCTGCGCATTAGGCGGTTGTACATTAAAAATGTCCCGCGCGCTAATCCTTGCCGTAGTTTTAATTTTAGCACGCCCCTTTTCTTCGTAATTAGCGGGCCCTTGGACCACCCGGTAGAACAGTGGACACGATAAAAGGATGGATAGAATCGATCTTGTCTGTAGATCGTCGCGAAACTTAACCCTTTCTATCGGAAATCTTTTGTACTATATATGCAAAATAATTTTTTCGAAAATCAGTATTTTTATTTGATATATTTCAGTGCATTTTTGTGCACATAAAATTGAGTCTTGTAACTCGCGTCAACAGTGTCTTGAATAATAGAAATAAGGCTTAGATAATGTAAAAATTATTTAGATAACAGTTTCTAGCGATACTTTAGAGTTACCACTTGATTAGAAAGAAGTTCAGGACAGAAGTTTGCTAAAATATTTTCCTAGAAGAAGTTCAACCAGTTCGCCTTGTTCCGCCTTGTTCCCCTGCTGAATTTACGGGTCGCAATTCGTTCGGCCGTGGACAATTTAGGGCATTCCGGGATTTCGTTCGGTAATCCGGCGGATTCGGTTCCGATTCGACAATTCATAGAGCGTGTCGCGATATCTGGAAAGTTTCGCAAGTTCTCGCGTCGGTTCGCGACAGCCACCGGCGGCGGCCAGACGGGCGCCGATAAGGCTGGTTCGCAAATTTTACCGGTCCCCAAGTTTCCGGGCGGTAGGACTGTGCTGGCTCCGGATCGGAGACAATATACAGCGGCGATAAAATTGGCGAGCTGCAGAGGCGGTGCGGAGCGGTGCAGAACGATGCAGAGCCGTGCAGAACGGTGCACCGCTTTGCACCGCTTTGCAGCGCGGCGAGGAGCGGGGCAAGGCGGCGCTGGGTGCCGGCTACACCCCCGCATCGATAAGCCGAAGTAGCCCCCGGGCCAAGTTTCCCAAAGCCGATCAAACTGCGCCGAGTTTGCTGGCGACGTCGTTCCTGGGCCACGGCTATCCTCCTTCAATCTCGCCCACCCCGATAACTTGTTAGCGGTGTTAACTGCTTCGTAAAATTGCTATCGGAAAGTAGCTGCGGGATACCGACCGTCGTGGGATACCCCCTCCCCTCCCGGCCGATCCTTCACGGTGTCCTTCGAACGGTCTCACAACCTTATCGATCTGTGTTTTAGTTCGGCACCGTCCGTTGTCACGAAACGCGTTTCGGAATCTTCGCTCTCGACGTCGTTGCTGCGACGCGGCTCCGTCGGGATTGACGGATCCGGTGGCTGAGAGAACTTGAGAACGTCCGATAAGGAAGGAACATGACTCTAGGGCGAGTTTTACGCGTTTGCGATAAGAATTAGTCGATCGAAATGTGAAACAGTGAGAATGTCGAAAGAATTTGGATTTCATGCGATTTTGAAATATGAGTTTGCGAGGAGGTTTTTATTTAATTAAATGGAATACTGTGGTTTTATGAAGGTTTTCAGGATTTTTCTGTCGTTTAAGGGTTTATAATTGCTGTTCAAAAAGTGTTGAAAATTCACAAAATTGAAGATACACAAAATGTATATCCCATAATAGACGTCTTAAAGACGATTTAAAGATAGCCTACTGTTAGCTCAAAAATAGTCAGGTGATCGCTAACTATGGACCCACTACATTACTATTTGATCTACTCTTGACCCTCCACGATGATTAGCCAATCGCTGTAATCAAGTTAAAAGTTGCGCCAAAGCATTCTTGAATTATATATTACCAGACCTATTTCCGAATAAAATCATCACCCAAATCACACATCCAATAACAGACGTCTCAAAGACGATCTAAAAACGTCCTTCGGCTGTCTCGGAAATAGCCCGATAACCGCTAACTATAGCAACATTACACCGCACTTCGATCCACTCTTGATCCTCCACGCTGATTACCCAATCGCCCTAATCACGTTAAAAACGATCCAGACATCCTCCAATATTGTTCCCCGAATAGAATCCAAACCCGCATCCCAGCAATCGGACACATCTATTCATAGTTAGCAAAGCTAACCGAGCCGTCTTCTCCTCTGTTTCAGGTACGTTCCACGAGCTCCTCCATCTGTCAATCAGCGGTCCGGCGCATCGGACCCGGTGTGGTGAGCCCTTTAACAATGCAAAACGGGGGCGCCCCCGTTTTCGGAACAACGACGACACGCGGGCTTCCGCGCCGTTAAACGTTCGCGCCACTTACGGCCCGGGCGGCGGACGGCTAATCGCCGGAATAATTCAGGCGCGCGGGCCCGGAAACTCGTGTCGGAAAAATGATCGTTACGCGGAAAATTTAATTCGAAGCTTTGCCGGGGTCTCGCGCTCGGATAATCCGTCGTCGGATTTCCTAGAGGACACCGGGCGCGACGTTCCTCGAAACACCGGGATCAGAGCTGCGACCCCCGTCTTTTTTAATCCAGCGCCGCTCTTCGTTGTTCCGAGCGGGGGGCCATTTGCGCTAATCTAACCGCGGGCATCAAACGTCTGATGCGCGATAGTGAATTTTTTAACAAATTAAGCTAGGTTAAATCGCGGTGCGCGATATTTTATGGAACGCCATGGAATTGCATTTTGTGACTCGCGCGGCAGTTGACAGCTCTTAATTATTTTTTAAAGACAAGTGAATTTGATAAAAATAATTTTCAAACACCGAGTGACCAATTTTTAATGGCGCCGCTTTTTAGAGTCACCATTAGGGTGCAAAGAGTTAAAATCCAACCAGCGAGAAAAATCCGCGATTATTCGACGAAATGCCGTCGCGACGTCGTAGCGTGGCTTTGTTGTAACATCCCTGGTCCCGGAAACGGACGCGCGTTCCTCCTGGAGGCAAACGAGCGGAGCCACGAGCCGATGAAAAATGGTCGCGGCGGTCGGCTTTAAACGAATTAGCTCGGCCGGAAGTCGGCGAGGGCAGCGCGGGAAGATCGCGTCGGATCTTGTAGCTCGTGACGCGTGGCCCGCGGCTATTAATTAGCGGGTGTGTCGTCGATAACGGGCGGCCGACGTTATCGGAGCCGTCTTCGGGATGGAACGTAAGCGGCGTCCATCTATTAAAACCGCGGACAGGCATCGCGCGCGGCAGATTAAGAGGACGCCTCTCTCTCTCTTTTTCCCTTGTCCCGACGTCGACGGCGACGTTGCGACGGCGATGTTGTTACGTTGCGACGATGCGGCGTCGACGACGGTGCCTCGATCGTCGTCCCGACGCTCATTAATCGGTATTTATGAAGCGACGGCCGGCGCCGATGTAAACGCCTCCGCCTCGCGAGCAACCGCTCTCTCTCGTCTTCTTCGCCTCTGCCATGGCATTTTATAAGTCCGCGGCTTTGATCGATTAACGCCGTTGCTGCTTACTGCTCGACGCACTGGAACTTCGGCGCCGCGTGGCGGTGATTAAAAATTCATTGTCAGTCGACTCCGCGGGCTCGCAAAAGCGGCTCCGAATCGATCGTGCCCGGCGACGCGACTGTGCCTTTTTTTTTTTTCATTTCCGCGACTTTTCACGGAGATGCTATTTTAATTGGAATCATAATTTGTTACGGCAGAGTAAATACCGTGACGGGCTCGGAAAAAGTTTCTTTACTGTTCCGCAGCGATAAGGGGAATTATATTGTTCGGAATTATTCTTTTGATCGTAATTATGTCTTTGCTAGAAAAATTTAATCTTCTTGAAAATTTGTACAAAGTGTTTTATGGCGTTCCCCGGGTCGTTTGAAGTAACTTCTTTCTTTGTAAATATTTTCTACGAGGCGTCGTTTAGGAGGTATTAATGAAAAATACTGGCCAATGAGAGGCGAACGAGGTTAGAGCTAGGGAGGCGAGCCAATGAGCGGAACTGGGCTTTAATCGCGAGTTGGTTTGACTGTCTGGCGCTGGGCGCACTTGCTTTTCATTGGTCAAAGCCTTTTGTTAATAATTCATAAACGAAGCCACCGAGTGAATTATCGCAAAGGAAAAAGTTACTGCAAATAACCTTAGAAATACTATAGTTCTTGATTGCGAGTCACTTTTGGCACACCTTGTATATATAATTTAAGAAATCAAAATGCTAATGCCATTTTTCACAATTTCCTACCTTTTCTTCTTACTTCGTATTATACATACATATATAAAAAATAAATATTATAAAATATATAATATATCTAAACAAATATAAATACAATACACAAATATAAATATACCTAAACACAGCACAAAGTAAGAAGAAGAACGAAGAAAACGCGATAAAATATGTAATATATTTATATAAATATAAATATAATATAATAGATATAAATATACTATACAAACATAAATATACCCAAACACAGCACAAAGTAAGAAAAAGAGCGAAGAAACCGCGATCGGAGACAGGAAAAGTTCCGTGATCGATGTTCGACGGCCGCATGAATTCCTAAACCGGCCGAGTAAATTCTTTCCCCTCGCAATACCGTCCGGCACGGGTTTGCAATATTAATGGGAAAATCGGAACGTTAATTATCATCGGGCGACCAGCGGCGCGGTGGATTTTAGCCGATGAGAATCCCGGGGATCTGCGAAAGTTCGGCGGCGAACTTTCTCGCCTTTTCTTTCGTTCTTTCTTTTACCCCTTCCGCGGGGTTAATTCGGCACGGAACGGAAAGCAGCCGATTAAAAAGCAATCCCGTATTCCGAGGGGTCGATCTTCGATTTTTCCTTGACGAGGTCTCGAAAACTCGATCGACGAGCCCCCGACGAAGACGTTCGTCAAAGCGGAGAGGCATCGGTAAGAGGCTCGAGAACTCGGCGAAGGGATGAGAAAAAATTTCGAGCTCATTAAGGGAACCTGGAGTTCCTTCGTTTTCCAGGAATAAAAAGGAAGAGAGACAGAGAAAGAGAGAGAGAGGCTAACAGAGCAAGGAAGGAAGGAAGGGAACTTCTTAAGGTGCTCGTCCCCGAACGGCAGCCACTTAAGCGTTTATGTAAATTCCTGGTCTATGGCCGTCGATCCGTCTCATTCGACTGAAAGAATGACCTGGAATCGAATCAGCCTCGCCGATCAAATTTCTGCGAGGCTCGGACGGGTCGGCGTCTATCGAACAGGCCGCGTGCATCAGCATTTAAAAGTATTTTATCATAGAGATTTTTATGCTAATTCAGTTTCCCCGACGTCCGTCGAGACCGGGATCTTCGAAGTGGATCTCCATCTTCCGTGTTATCGAAGCCCAGCTGGAAATCTCGCGAAAGATCTTGTCCCGCACTTAAGATCGAATCGTGAAATAATCGAATTAATTTATATCCTCTTCTGGTCTTTGTAGTAAGAAGTTCTTTAAAAAGCCACCACTTTCTTTAGAGTCTCACATTTGTTTCGTTGCGATTCGCTATATTTTGCTGCGAGTTATTTTCTTGTTATCTCTGTCGCTTGGAAAAGTCATTGGGCACCACGAGAATTCGAGAGATAGAGATAGAGGGAGAAAAATTCTTCTGCACTCGCAAGATCGGATCTTAATCCAAAAATGCACAGAGGTCCTCGCTTCAATTGCCGCGGACATTTTGATATCGCGTGTGTCATAATCAAGAGAGTGGCTCGCGGAAAGTAACATTTTTCAAAAATGGTATATAACTTCAAGTGTACTCTGGCCTCTTGGTCTTCGTCGCGTTTTTAAGGCGGCGTGTCTGCCCGGTTATTTCGTCTTCCACTTCCTCTAATGGGGCGAGCCTCGTTACTCATGGTTGTCGGTCGGCCAGCAGGAAACAAGGAAAAGTTCTCTGCAGCCGGATCCTTTAATTGCTCGGACCTTCGAGAACGGTTCCGAGAGCTATCATCGGTACATTAACCTAGATACGCGGCTAGCATCCATCTGGATGAACAAGTGCTCCTTTCGAATCAAAATTTATTCCGTCGAATTCGGAGACGGATGAGTTTCGCTCGGATCGAGAATGGAAACGGTGTATAATTCTTCCGGTTAGTTGAAGTGGGCGTTATTCGAATTGTTTAAATTGTTTTGAGATAATAGTTGGAATTGTTTCGAAATAATTATTCGATTTGTTTCGGAATAATTGTTTGAATTGTTTCGAAATAGCTATTGGAATAAATTATTTTCAGTTGAGTATTTTACTCGAATTATAATTATACGTTGCCCGTATGCAATTTTATTCTAGCCATTTATTCGTGGAATTCTCAGTTTTCAGGCGAATAATTCTTTAGGTTTTATTCGAGTTATCCTTTGCTTTTCGTTGGAAGAATTCATTACTTTTTATTGGAATAATTTGTTACTTTCCATTGGAAGACTTCTATACTTTTTATTGGAATAATTCCTTATTTTTTATTGGAATAATTCGTTACTTTTCATTGGAAGAATTCTTTATTTATTATTGGAATAATTCGTTACTTTTCTTTGGAAGAATTCTTTATTTTTCGATGAAATAATTTCTCACTTTTCGTCCCAATAATTTTTCACTCCTCACGTCTTTAAGTCGTCTCGAATGTCCTACAAACGTCCTAGAAACATCTTAGAAAGTCCTGCCTTATAAATTAAGACGTTTTTTGGACCTTTTTTCTAGTTTCAATAATTGTCTATTATCCACAATTTAACATCTAAAACAAAACATCCTAAATACGTCCATCTCAGAGCATAGAACATCCAAACCCAAAATGATCTTAAAAAGACCATTTTCAAGACGTCTAGTAAATCTCGACTTTCACCATCCTTTCCTTCGACTAAAATCCCCTTCGCAAACCCAAAAATAAAACCATCTCCGCGAGCAACTATACCCAAAATAAAACAAGAACTGAAATAATTCTCGAGAAAAATCCACTCCTCCGCCGAATTTCAATTCGCCGGCCGGCAGACGTCGGAATTTATTCCGTGCCGGTTTTTGAGGCGGATGTCGCGGAAGAGCGGCGGGACCGGAGACGCGCGGGGAAGGTAAAGGAGTGGGTAGGGCGCTTATCAATATGGATGTGTTTAACTTGCTGCATAATGGAGGGGAGCTATTCGGGGTCTCCTCGGGCCGGGGGGAGCGATCATTAGAGAACGTCCGAGAGAGAGCCGACTCGATTAACCGGAATCTCGACCGCGGTCGAACTAATTGAAAGAATCCTCTCTCGGGCCGTCCCCTCTCTCTCTCCTCTCTCCCACCCCACTTCGGTCGTTTGAAGCTTTCTTGCCCGTTTCTCATGGAAAAATATCGAGGACGCTCTTCGCGGGCTGTGCGCCCCGGCTTTTAGTCTTCTCATCTGCGGAACTACTTGGACGGTTTCGGAAAGCAAAGGCCGAGTGCCGCGGCATCG
>NC_135774.1:29594278-29624203 GCF_028453695.1 Augochlora pura | reverse complement strand
CCCCCCCCCCCCCCCCCCGGATACTTAACGGCGACTTAAACGCCTCCGACCGAGGGTCTCGCATCGCCCGCCCGACTTTCCGAAGCTTCGGAGCGTCGCGCCTGGTCGCCCTATTCTTCGGCGACGTAACGTTTGCGAGTTCGGGTCGATCCGAAGGTGTGTCTCTTGAAAATTTGATAAACTCATGGAGGTTAGAACGTCTAAACGTCACCGGGTTTATTTCGGTGCTCGATGCTGGTGGATTAGGTGTACAGTTTGGTATTTTTAACATGGACGTCACGTGCCCGGTAATATTTCGGTATTTTTGCTGCTATTCACGTCGTATGGTAGTATTAAATACGATTTTCCAGGTGGCGATTATGTTCGGAAAATATGGAAACGAATATTGGCAATGTCTCGTTGAATTCTGCGGAGTTGGAAATAAACGTCGATAATATTATAATAATAAGGACGACTTAGCTTTTTTATTTATAATTTTATACGAAAATATTTTTAACGAGCCGTTGCTGTAGTAATATATTACTCTACGTTACTTCAGTACTTTATAGTATTACTTACTATACATTACCGTAGGAATATTTTGAGGTTACTATACATTACTACAGTAATCTATAGTAATAAGGTTATACATTACTGTAGCAATGTGCAGTAATAAGGTTATACATTACTATAATAATGTGCAGTAACAAGGTTATACATTACCACAGGAATATAAGTAAACCTCAAAATATTCCTGTTACTGTATTTGGACAAACGTAACCTCAAAATATTCTCCTTACTATATTTAGACAAACAATAACCTCAAAATATCCCCGTT
Organism: Augochlora pura; assembly: GCF_028453695.1. Classification (NCBI taxonomy): domain Eukaryota; kingdom Metazoa; phylum Arthropoda; class Insecta; order Hymenoptera; family Halictidae; genus Augochlora; species Augochlora pura. Next base: position 29,623,386 of record NC_135774.1, on the reverse strand, counting down.
TCCCTTCGCTAATCGACGATTAAACCCTTACTTCTTCCAACCGCAAGACGCTCAGTATGAACAAACACCGTCCCCCATAACCTCTCTCGCAGCGGAGAGCTACCGGAAGTCGTCGAAGAAGGCAAATCCTATTAAGTCCATCCGGAAGCTCGCCGGTTAGCAGCGGGGCCGAGGTAATCACTGTTGTCCGGCAAATATTTGGCAAACAGTCGATCCCGGGGTCCGGCATCTCTAATTCACCTTCTCTCCTCGGAGTCGGCGTAATTGAAGGATGGCTCGACTAATTAGTAAGCCGGGGATATCCTCCCGCTTCTCTCTAACGGCGAACGAATCGCAAACTCGACGCGCTCGGGCGAGCGTCGCGCCGCGTCCTCGCTCCTCGATTGTTTGCCTTCCGGCCGATAGATCCTAGAACCGTCGTCCCGCGTCGCTCTCCCGGGGGATTTCGGTCCGGGGACGCTAATCTTTCGGCGGGCCGCGACAATGGCGACAAGAAAAATCGGGACCGGCCGAAAGGAAACAATCTTCTTCGGGATAGTTCCGCGCGACTGGTTGCGGCTTCGGAGCCGCTTATCGGCCCGGTTATTCGCGCTCGAGCGTGGTACACGGGGACGATTCGTTTCCGCCATTTTAAATGTGAAAAACAGGTAGAAAATAATAGTAAGTAAAAAGATAGTAATGTTTAAGAAATAATAATAATTTAAGGTATAATAACTAGGAAATAATGAAAAGAAAAAATGAAAAGCAATAACAAGCAAAAGACAAGAAAATAAGTTAAAATGATACTAAGTAAAAGATAATAATGACTAAGCAGTATTAACAAATACAGAATAATAAGTAGAAAATAATAACGATTAAGAAATAAAATTAACCAAAAGCTAATAACAAGTATAAAGGAATAATAAAATAAAAATGAATAACAATAAAAAGATAACGCAAAATATATCAAATTTTCCCCTTAAATTCCACGCTCCTATAACTAATCAATTAAACGAATAAAATGATAAATCTAATAATAAAGAACAATGAGGTAATTTAAACACCGAGATCGCATTGTTTGCCGATTTCTTTGTCATGTATTGGGCCAGGATCGGACAATGTCTTTGACGAAAGCCGTCGCATTGAGCACAGCTCCGCGATCCTGGCGCTCTTTTTTTTATGGCAGATAAAAGTATTGAGAACAAACGCGTCGTGTTTGCCGGTAAAATGGCCGCGGCGTGTTCGGCAATTAGTACAAAGGTGTGATGCTCTGTGGCGGAATGTCGGTGGAACGGGTCGAGAGTGAAATGTGCTCGCTGTGTGTGAACACCGTTTTTTTTTCTTTTTTTTTTTTTTCAACGGCCGGCTACGCGAGATCGTTCGAGTGTCTGACTATTGCCGGTCGATTCTCTGCTCCGATTGTGCGGCCGTGTATGGCGATTACGAATATGGCCAATGGAGTAAAATTGAAAAGTTTTGTTAACAAGTTTCCTTTTTATGAGCCCGCGCCGGCGTTGCCTTGATCAACGACGAGTGTTTCGGTTTACTTCTCTCTCTCTCTTTCTCTCTTTTTTCAACTCTTTCTCGCCCCCTTTTCGGCCGTGTTTTTCACCCGTGCTGTTTTCGCTTACTATTTTATTTCAGGTTGATTGGCAGCCACTCTCTGCACCTGTGCTTTCGCGTGCTGCGCCCCGGCTGACTTATGGCGGAAACAATGTTGATATAAGAAAATATAGTTTCTGTTTTTAGTGGAACGTTTCGGAGAAGTGGAAATGAAATATTGCGCTGTGATCTGTAATGGGGGTGTAGGATTAATGTCAGCGAAGGTAATAAATTGTTGAGCTCTGTAATGGAAATAAAGCAGTGAATTGTAATAATAAAAATATAGTACTGAATTATGAAATGAAAATAAAGTACTAAATTCTAATAACAGAATTACAGTATATAAGTAAAGTGATATAAGTATATTACTAAATTCTGTGACGAAAATAAAGTATTAAATGCAGGGTCGAGAACAAAGTACTAAACTGTACAATGGAAATAAATTTCTCAATTCAATGTAGAAAATAAATCACTAAGTTCCCTCGCAAAAATGACATAATAAATTGTAACAATAAAATACTAAATTCTATTAATAAAAATACAGTACCACTAAATCCAGTAACAAAAACAAGACACTAAATCGTACAATGGAAATAAAGTACTATATTCAGTAACGAAAATAACCTATCTATTTTCTATAATGAAAATAAAACACCGTGGCGGAGTCTCTCTCTCGCGACAATCAAATATTCCACTGAATTAATTTTAATCAACGTGACACATTGTTCGAAATGTTGCAACGATTTCGATTCCACGTTGCGAAGACACCTACACGACTGGGGGGGAGGTGTCGGCTCCATAAACGCGACTACCGAGCGAATGAAGAATAAACGCCGTACAGCGAAACGCTTTCAGTAGTCTATACCGTTATAGGTCAGACATACTTCGCGCGGTAATCGAACGGACGCCCACACGTAACAATCGTTCAAATTCCATTTCCTGCTTCGACGGGGGAAAACCTCGTGGGAGACGAGTCACCCCCGGTTCGCGATCCAAAGATCGAAATAACCGGCGATATTTTCCGTCATTAACCCTTCCGGTACCAGCGCCGGATACATCCGGCGTCATTGAGACCATCCGTATAATTGATAGAATTTTATACGAATGCCTTTCAATATTAAAGCTGGAGACAGTGTTTCTGAAAATTACGCTCGGTGCGCGGCACTGTTATCTCGATAGAAAATCGTGGCTGTTATCGCGCGAGATGAACAATTTTTCGTCGATGAACTTTTTTGGCGCGAGGAAAACCCGCCGGCCGGAAATAAATTCGAAAACGGAAATCGATGATCGAGGGCCGCGCTACATATGTCGACCAACTGCCTCGGAACTTTTCTAATAAAACTGTATTTCGTCTAGCTTCTCTTCAACCCTCCCTCCCTACCCCAGCACCTCCTCGCTGTTGAAACAATTTCAAATACTTTTCCCCGGCTTCTACCATTTATACCGAATTATATTCAACTACGCGAGATTAATGACAATTCTCGACGAATTATCGGAAAGTTAACTCGTCGACGTCCGCGCAGTTTGAGATTTTCCTCGATTTTCCTCGACTTTTTTATATCGATTCGTTTTGAGGGCTTGGATATAGCTGCGGTCGAAGTTAATGGTGTTTTAAGTTGATATTTATATATTTTGTTGTACTTGTTTTTATTTTTATAGTTAGGTTAATATTTATTTATTTGTTTATAGTTAGTATTATAGTAAGTATTACACACATTATATTAAGTGTATAAATTGTATAAATCTATAATTAACCCAATATTAACATTTACAATTATACTACTACTCATACCAACAGTCATACTAAATAAACTGAATCATAGCAAAGCTAAATGAATTAAATCAAATCGTCAAATTAAATAAATTAAATCAAGTCATCAAATCGAATAAATCAAATCGTCAAAATAAATCAATTAAATAAGTCAAACGAAATCGCCAAATTAATTAAACCAAATAAAATCGCCAAATTAATCAAACCAAATACAATCGCCAAATTAATCAAACCAAATAAAATCGCCAAATTAGTGAAATCAAATAAAATCGTCAAATAAAACGAATTAAACAAACCCAACTAATTAAATGAACACAATCTCCATAAACGCTTCTAAAATCGTTCTCAGCGATCCGCCGCTCGTTTCCCGAACAAAGCGCGTCACCGCGATCGCGTCCATTGTTCCTCTCGCTATCCACCACCGATCGCGGGTCAATCCGGACCCGGGTATCGCAGTACGACGGCACAAACTATCGCGGTGAAATTCTATATCGAGGACAAAAACGAACGCGGCGGGCGTTAATGGCCGACGCGATCGAGGTTAAACGCTGATGTGAACTGCGCGCAGTTGCTGCGCAATAATCGCGCCGAGTTTATCAAGCCCGGTTACGTGTTTTAGAACAATGCGAGCCGGTATTAATTAACTCGGTGGAAATTGGAGCGATCGGCTGAGAGAGAGAGAGGGACGCGCGTTTATCGTCCGCTGGACGCGGGGCTCTGCCCTCCGCGACGCAGTGCCGGCCCTTCTCTCCCTACCCCCTCCCTCTCTAACAGAGAACCGCCCTTTACGGTACATCCGCGTTGCTTGTAACCGCGGAATTGTAAAGTTTACGGCGCGGCCGCCGGATTGCGGGATGAATTTTTCAGCCCCCAATTAATAGTTTCGAAATGTGTGCGAAACATCTGAATAAAGTTGCGCGCGCGCGAATTACTCGATGCTTCGGCGGAATGGAAATTGTTTGCCCCGGATTTAAATTCATTTATATATATATATATACATATACATGTACATAAAACTGGCTCGGTGTGCGAAACGCTGCTGCGAGTGGTTCGCTGCATTTTCGGAAGATTTTTCTGACAGAGTTTAAGCGAATTATCTGCCTTCAGCGAATTACAGAAGAGCGCTAAATTAATTATTGCTTCACACGTATTCAAAATGGCGGCATGTTTTGACTCTATCTGTAGAAATTATCTACAAGGTAGCTTGTTAAAAATCACATATTTTTGAGAGATGGTTCCATCAAGGTTATGTCTATTACTATTACACCACAATCGTTTAAAATTGCCCCTATTCCGTAACAATTACAATTAAATTTATTAAGAATCAAAAGAACAAGACTCACCTATTTCCTGACGAATTTTCCTCACTTGCCTATCGACGATTGTTCTCAGAATAAATTTTCCCCGCGCGAATGACTACGTGACGGCGTAGAACATCCTGCAAACGGTCCCGCGAAATTAGCAACAAAGTCGGCGGAACGGGGCCACGTTTTCGCGCGAGGACTTTCGGTGCCTAGGCGGCCGAGAACCAACGTTGCGTCTGGGTCGTAAGCCGGAACGCGAAGCCTCAATCAGGAAAATTAGCGGGACGACGGCGTGCTCGTCGCGATTATTGTGGTTGGTTTGTCTAGGGTGTAGAGGTAGAGCCGCAAAGAGCCCGGGAATTGTTTACAGTGGCTGGGCCGGCGGAGCTGAGCAGCGTCGAAGAGGCGCCGGGACGCCCGGTCGTTTCCAGTCAAAGAGGCGAGGAGCCGCGTGCGCGCGGAAGGCGAGTCGGGTCTCGAGACTGTAATCTAAAACCAAGAGACACCGTGGGGACCCGTAGGGAGAGACGCGTCTTCTTCGTGGGAAGAGAGAGAGAGATCGAGAGAGAGAGGCGGGCGGTGAGATCGTAGTAGACCGTGGTGCACGCGCGTACAAGCATACAGAGGAACCGGGCGCAAGCAGCAGCGGCGGCAGCAGCAGCCGTCGCGCCGTCGAGGTGTGTGTCCCCCGACCGAAAACAAACAGGCGCTCCCGTTCCGCGCGTTTGCGGCCGAGCCAAGATGAAGCGTTCAAGAGGGAAATTCTATGCAAATTGCGCTTCCCTTCTATTTGCTCGGCTCGCGGGAACGGTCAGTTTCCTTCTCGCGACCCCGCAAAGAAACGACCGTCCCCCTTCCCTCGTTCCCTTCTGCCGCGTCGCTTAACCCCGAAACCTGCGCCGCGCCGAAAAATTGCCGCTGGAGAAACTGATCGGTCGCCCTTTAACCCTTTGCAATAAAATTGTAGCTACAACTCTGTCGCAATTATTTTTATAGTAGATCGCATTGTTCTGAGAATTTTTTTATTATTTTGACAAGTTAATGTTTGGGGGGTTAGTCGATTCAAAAATGGAAATTAATTATGCTGAGGTTATGTCAGGTTATGTGCTATAGTGCAATAAGTGCATTAAATATCCACAATCATAGACAAATTACTAGTTTCTACATGATAAAAATATCGAAAGTAATTAAGAGATTAATCTCATCTTATTAAAATTATTCAGGGAAGAAAAATAATTGCACTCGGCTTCCATGTCTTACAATTGAAGCGCACAATATTTATTTATACTTATACGTTATATACTGTATATTAGAATATATTAATTATTCTATTGTATATTAGAATTCTTATTCTATTACATAGTAGAATTATTATTCTACTATATACTAGTATTATTACTATATTATATATTAGCATCGTAATTCTATTACATATTAGAATTATTATTCTCTTACATACTAGAATTATTATTATTACATTACATACTAAAATGACTATTCCATCCCATATAAGAATAATTACTACATTACATATTAAAATTAATTACTCCATTACATATTGCAATTAATCACTATATTATTACAATTACTATATTATTAGAATTACAATTAAATGAAGTACTAAAATTATCTGGCCGCTTAAAGCTTTCTTGGAACGGGTTTCACCGTTCCCGGGCGGCTCCTCGAAAATCAATTGTTGTTTCGGCCGGCCCCGTCGCGCTTTCGGTCCCGATCGAATAAACATTTTCGTTTTAAATCCAGCCGGCCAGACACTGGCGGCTCCCGCGGAAATTGTGCAATCGGGCGCGGAGGCCGACGCGTATCACACGAAAGTCCCTCGGCATTTGCCGATTCCATTCCGGGTTTAACAGGGAGGTTTTCGAAACCGAGCGCGGCCCGTAATAGAATCCTCGAAAATTCCGGCAGTTTTCCGGACGGACGTGTTTCGGGGCAACGCTGTTTATAGCCTCGGGCTTTCCGTCTGGGATATCTCATGCGAAGGATTCGCAGAGAGCCGGGCCCTCTCCTCTCTTTTCATCTTTCTTCGGGGAAACCGCGGATCCATCGACTACTGTCTGTTTATGGGGAAGCCTTGCAGGAGCGGTTGGGTGCCTTGTTATCCTTGCGAAACGATTTGTTAACGCGATGTTGCTATAGTGATGGCTTCGTTATTTAGCTAGTTTATTTTCGATATTAAAAAATGGCTATTATAATTTAGCTATTAAAAATTTAAAATATAGCTATTAAAAATTAGCTATTCAAAAATAGCTATAACAAATTTTTTATTTCCTTTAGGTTAGATAGGTTATTTTGTCTTTTAGTTTTCGACGAATTTCTGCAAATTTTAGGACAAATTTGATATTATTTTTTATTTATTAGAACGTCGTGAGAGGAAAATAGCACCCTGAAATGATATTTTTATTATTTAAAAAGAAATACTAGATGCCGGAGAAATTATTTTAGATTTGCAATTAAAATCGCTTCGACTTTAAAGGGTTAACCATTGTCACAAATTCTACAAATTTGAAAATACATAAAAGGGTTGTTTTTGCGGAATCGCATGGCGACGATTCAATTTGTTAATTATTACAGATGTCGTCGCAATTTGTCGACCCGATTAACACACCTCGCGAAAAGGGTTACGATCATTTAAAAGTAACGTATCGCGAAATGTTAATTCCGCAAACACAGCGATCAATTCGCGTTCGATTATGCACGGCGGCCCATAAAAATGTTCGACGCGCCCCGATTGAATTTCATCGGACCTTTCGGACAACGTTTTCGACGTAAAATGATTCCGTCTAATGGCAGTAAAGTACTTAACCGTCGAATTTCATTGACCGAAAAACCCATCATTTCGATTCAATTGCATTAAATTCTGCCAGATTTAATGCAATTTAATTGAACGAATTGCACCTTTGTGTACGACAATAACGACGCGCCCGAACGTGTGTATCAATTCACCTCGTATAAACGTGTTCCTGTCCGAATTGTTAAACCGAATAATACGGAAAAAAAAGAACACCCTTTGCCGAGAATCCGCTTGTACATCGTTGAATTTCTTCCGCGACTGCGTTTGGAAAATCATCGATTATTTCGTGCGTTAAATAACGCGTTAAAGCGGCGTTATAGAAACGTTTGATCGACTGCGGGTTCTGCGGTCACCGGGTCAATTTGACCCAGCGTACTTTTAATATTCGTATAATTATAACAGTATCCTTATAATTATAATAATATATAATTATAATTTGTTTAACAGTATATATTTATTATAGATATAATAAATGAATAATTATGAAGATATAAAATAATTAGAAGAATTATTCCAGAATTAAAATAATTTTCTATTACTATAGAATCAGTAAAAAAAGATGAGAGAATTATAATGTAAAAAGAATTTTCAAAAATATGCTTCAAAAAATTGAAGAATAAATCTGAGAATTATTAACCTCATTTTCAATCGCACAGCTGTTAAAACGAATATTATATTATATATTAATAACATTTATATCATCTATATCATAATTATACCAGACCGTGAATACAACGCATTTAAAACAGAATCCAATAAATCATCTAAATAAATTCATTTAAATCCATTCAAACTATTTCCAAATCGTATTATCTTCTAACCGATTCGAGTAATTACCACCTCTCCTCTAAGAAAGATAAAGGGTTGCAATCCGCGCGGGCGAGAACTGTGCGAACCATCGCCGGCAGTGAACCGTCCGGAAGTTGGCGTGTTTGGATACACGGTGTATGTATTTCCATCGTCTAAACTGCGTTAAACTGCTTTCGCAGCGAAAGGTATGCGGAAATTCGCGAAAAGTGAAGCGGAGCCGCTGAGACAGCGATCATTCCGAAAGCCGGCGGAGGAGAGCGAGGAGGGTATCAAGCGGCGCGGAGCGTTTCTTCGGGTCGCTCGTTTGTTTGTTTCGCGGAGTTGCGTCGTAATAACGCAAATATTATCGCGCAGCGAGGAACAATATCGCAGACAGGATTCCGCGGAGTGAGACGGAGAAAGTGAGAGAGAGAGAGGGAGAGAAATATAAGGGTGGAAAGAGAGGAATTGAAGAGAGAAGTTTAGGGGTTGGAGAGAAAGAAATATAGGGGTTGGAGAGGGAGGAAGTGGAGAGAGAAATACAGGGGTAGAAAGAGAGAAAATCGAGAGAGAACTACAGAGGTAGAAAGGGAGGAATTGAAGAGAGAACTACAAGGGTAGAAAGGGAGAAATTGAAGAGAGAAACACAGAGGGTTGAAGAGGAAGAGAGAGAAAGAGAGAAACGGAGCCGAAGCAGGAGGAGTCAAACAATTCTGCGAGACGGTATCGCGTTTATGGCGTCTGCGAGGATCGTTCCCGAGGGTCGAGGGGCTTCGGGGGAGCGGGGAGGGGGGTTCGGGGGATCACGGGGTGGCCGGAGTAGAAGAAGAAGGAGTTCCGTCATCGTTTCAGATTCGTTGAACTTTCCGGCAAGTTGCCGCGACAATATCGTCCCCGTTCCAAACATCGGCGAGAAAACCTCGAATAAACTTGGCGTCGTGCTCGAAGAGAGGTCGTCGAGAGAGAAAGAGAGAGAGAGAGAGAGAGAGAGAGAGAGGAGGGAAGGAGAGTCGGTACTCCGGGATCGGGACACGATCGGGGAAACTCGACGAATAATCCGCGTTATTTTCGATCGACCCGCTTCCTTTCCCACGGGATTCTTCGGTCGAAGGACGAGGGGTGGGGGTGGGGGCGGGCTGCGCCTGGGTCGACAGCACTCGGTTTTGCAATTCATGAATCACTAATTACTCCGTAGACACTCGTTAACAACGAAACTAAAGGACCGCGGCAGCCGGGACTTATCGATTCAGACGGAAATTCGGGGGGTGGAGAGAGAGAGAGAGATAGGTGGTACGGGATGCGCAATTTAAAGGGAAACGACGACGGACCCGCGGCGGAGTGCAAGACGTTTAAGTGACTCATTAATTGTATTAAGTAAAGTGCTGCTCCGGAGACGCGGCCCGGCTTGGCGGCTCTCGCCTAAACGAGGCGGATGGCAGGCGCCGCGGAAATTCGGCCGCGGCGTGTCAACGGAACGCGGTGTAGCAGCGGAAACGGTTGTTGGGCAGAATTTAGTCAGTTGGATACTTTATCAGGATGATTTAGAAATGATACACGCTGATGGAAAATAATTCGGCGACCGCGGTTCTTTTTGATCTTTAATTACGAAAATGGAACATCGATGCGCAACCCCTAACTTTGGAAATCGATTTCTCAGGCACCGGTTGAGATATTTCATTGGAGTAAAAGGCAAATGATAGGTACATCTTAGGAGATTATCGTAGAATTTTCTCAGAATTTTAGTACAAATCTTAAATATAGGGAAAATTCGGAATATGACCTGGGCTCGGTTCATTATTATGAGAAAGTCGAGGAAAAAGGCACCCCTAACTTTGGTAGTCGATTTCTCAGGCACCGGTTGAGATATTTCATTGGAGTAAAAGGCAAATGATAGGTACATCTTAGGAGATTGTAATAGAATTTTCTCAGAATTTTGGTACAACTTTTAAGTCTAGAGAAAATTCCGAATACCACGAGAGCTCGGTTCTATTTTACGAGAGCGCCGAGGAAAAAGACGCCCCTAACTTTGGAGACAATTTTCTCCGGCCCAGCTCAAGATATTTGAATAAAACGAACGGCATATAGTACATACATCTTAACTATACATAACAGAATTTTCTCCGAATTTTAGGTCAGTCGTTAGACGTAGAGAAAGTCCCGGATACGCGTACACCTCCATCCTGTTTTACGAGGACATCAAGGAAATGGCACCCCTAACTTCGGAGTCGGTTTTCTCAGGCACTGTTCGCGTTATTGCGCTGTCGCAAAACACATGCGTTGTATATATATCCTAGGAGCGCACACCACAGAATATTTCGCGAATTCCGTCTGCGGAATTAAGAGCGGGACGAGATCGTAAATAATAGCTTCGCCGAGGCCGAGAGATCAAGCGTTAGGATCTAAATCTAGTTTAGAGCTAAACGAAGTCCTGACCCAGTCGAAACGAAACCACCCTCGGCCCTCCCCCAATCTTCTCTCCGCGAAGACGTTTCCATCCCCATCTATCTTTCCTGCTCGGTGGCGGTCGTCAGCTCGGAGCGAGCGCCGCGGAATGAAGATCCATCCCCTGGACCCGGCGTGGAAGCGTAAAATATCCGGCGTCGGCCAATCGAATATCCAGAGCGTGTCCTCGGCCGGAAATCGCTGGCGGAAACGGAAATCTTCGGATCGAGGATCCGTTCATGTCGATCGCGGACGGAGAGATCCGCGTCCCGGATTCCTACACCGCGACCAGAGAGAGAGAGAGAGAGAGAGAGAGAGAGAGAGAGAGAGAGATGGGGTCGTTCCGTCGCGCCTCGCCGAGATGGAGAGAAACCTTCGTCGCGGAACGGTTCCCGCCTGCCGGCGGTGTCAAGGGCGAGAATTCAATTTCCCGCTATCTGAGCCACAAGGCACACGGTCCCCGCCGTGCCCGCGTTTCCTCCGGACGCGCTCCGACCCGGCCACCGAACCGAGGAACCCTCGACGAACAGACGAGATAAGGCTGCGCGCCGCGGCAAAAATTCCCGCAGAGGCGAACGCCGCGGAACGGCCCCGGCCACCGAGCACACGTCCCGCGGTTTCCGGGCCGCGTGACGCGCTTCCATAAGAACCGTAGCCCGTGCTACGGCCGGATCCCGCGGGACCCGGTTTTTAGGATCCGCCTCGCCCGGAATTATATGCCGCGCGGACGTTGATGCAGATTTTATGCGTGCACGACGCCGTGTAGTTCGGCGGAGTTACATGCGTCGTAAATTTGAGGCTGAATTTCTCGGCCGCTGCTCAAGGTGCACGGGGTTAATTCGAATGCAGATGATGGCTTGATGCTACGCTGTGTGCAGCGGAATTTTATAAGAATTTTACTGCGGGTATTAAGGCCAGAAATAATTACGAGCGGACCGCTCGAATTTTGCTTCTTCGTCGGACTATGGTGATAACAACCCCTAACTTTGGCAGCGAATTTCTCGGGAATTATTGAAGATATTCGGATGGAATAAAGTGCAGATGATAGCTGCATCTTATCTGTATATAGCAGAATTTTCTCAGAATTTTGGCGGATGCAGTAGGGCTAGAAAAAAATTCGATTATGAGGAGATCGATATTCCATTTTAGGAGCTTGACGTAGTGATAACAACCCCTAACCTTTAGAATCAAATATCTCGAGTACTATTCAAGATATTCTAATAAAATAAATTGCAGATTAAAGGTAAATCTCTCTTGTATCTACCAGAATTTTCTCAGAATTTTATCTCAGCCATGGCGACTAAAAAAAAATATCGAATATTTCCTACTCCACCTCAAAAACGTATCGTGTCAACGACAGCCCTTAATTCGGATGAATTTTCTCCAACACTGCTCAAGAGATCCGAAGAAACCAACGTTCACACAACAGGTATATCTTACCTGTACACGAATGTTGTAGACAGCCCCGGAACCGCGAGTTAACACGTCTCCGTTCTGACAGCCAAGAGAGTACGCCGGCTCGTTTCCCTGCGACATTCTACATTAAGCAGGGACTCGCGGAACGATCGCGTAGAGTGTCACCGTGAATCGGTCTACTTATCGATCCCCGGCCGCCATTAATCACCCGGATAGCCGGATGCGATTAATCATTGAACGACACGAAATCCGTAGGAATCGTGGTGGGGAGGTAGAGAGGGAGAGGGAGAGGAAAGGCGAGACGTGTCTCGGGCTGTGCGGGAACGTCTTGCCGCAACGTTGCACAGCCACTAAGACCCGAAGGATTTCTCTCGGATGGTTTCGGTCGAGGGCTTGTTCTTAGGATCTGTTGCGACGGCTGCCACAAGGCTGCCGGGCGTCCGACTCGGGTCCATCTTTGTTCCCATTTCCATAGCTATTCCATTACCGTGACGGCCTTGTAATCTAATAATTGGACCGTTCGTTTCTGGCGCCAGTCCATCGTCTGTTGTTTTGGGGAAATTAGAGATTGGTTTAGCAGTTGATTCGAGAATATTAGGTTGGTGCATATGAAATATTGGATTTTTAGGCAGGATATGAAACTGCATATCTTTTTCCAAAAGCTATTGATTTCATCAAAATGTGCTCCATAGAAATATAATGTATTAAGTTGGAAACTATGAAACGGGCGTTTTAGTTTAGTCTGTGCATTGTTGCGGCGCCCGTTTCATAGTTTCCACCGTAATAGATGCTAGTGTTTCTTTCTTTCCTGTGATTCTACACCTCTGAGCTAAAATTCACCAATTTTCACTCTCAACCCTCTCGCAAATATCATTGTTAAATTAAAAAAAACTATGAACCCAGAACACAAGGCTCTGCAGATTCTCCCGATTGAAACAACAACCCTTGCTTTCTCGCTTCTTATTTCTCTTATTATATCATAGCGACGTAATACTAGCAATTTAAAAATACTGTAAATAATTCCCTGGAATTAGGGAAATGATACCTAATTCCTGCTACCTACCTAAGCTCATTCCAACCCTTTCTTAAAGTCCTTTCATTCTTGCGCCAGTCTGCGAACCGCGCGGCGTGTATAAAACATTAGAGCCGTTGTTGTCTGATAATTTTCATCGCGTTAGTAATTCAAGGCACGTACCATGGGGTGCCACGTTGCAGGTGACTCGAGGAATTTAGCTTATCACCTCATGAATATGGACTCACCTGCGCCATAGACGGCTCCCGCCGTATTGACCCTTCCATTCAAGACGACTCGCGGAGCCCGTGACGCCCCTGGTCTCTCTTTAGTCTCCGCGCGCTTCCCTGTTTACCGGTGGATCCGGCGCTCCCTCGAAAACATAGGCTGGGTTTACACTAGGCTGGGTTTAGGCCAGGCTGGGTTTACAATGGGCTGGGCTCTCTCGAGCAGACCCACGAATTCGACGCGATTCTGACCCGACACGCGTAAATCAGACTCGACACGGTCCGTTTCAACGCTGCCTTGCGCGATGTCTGCGTTTCATTGAGAACTGGTTCTTGGTTGAATTCGGACCTAATTCGGGATCGATTCTGCTTGGAACGAGGCTTTGTTTTGGGGGATTTCGGTCGGAGAATTGTCGATTTTAGTTGGTCGAAACATGATCGATTTTCGTTGGTTCGAAAAAGTCAAAATTTGATAGATTCAAAATTCTCTACGGAGCTTGAAGAATTTTTTTTCGAAATGAAAGTTACGTAGAATTGTAGAATGGAGTTTCCCCTTTACAATGGCGTCCCTAAAATTGATCTACGATTTTTTTGTACCGTTTTAACGATGTCAGAACGACGGAAATGCAGTGGATCCAAAGTGACGTCACTAGTTACAATTATTCCTCATATTCAAACTTCTCTATAAACCTTGATAAATTTTTTTTCAGATTGCACTTAACGTAGATTTATAGATCAGAGTCTCCCCTTTCCAATGGCGTCTCAAAAATTGTTCTACGATTTTTTCTAGCGTCTTGACGCTATCAAAACCACGAGACTGCAAATAACCAAAAAGTCCCAAAAATCCCCTCTGCAACAAAACATTCTCTTTCCACACAAATAAATAAATCAATAAATAAATCAAATTGCGCCGATTTATAGTTTAAAACCTTCCACTTGCAACAAGAAAATTGTCGAATAAATCGCAGAGAAACAAACTCCACGAACAGAACTCGTCCCGCATCGAGTCGGACGATGGTTGAGGATCGAGGGTAGTCAAGTGTCTCCGGCGGGCAGAGAGAGGGAGAGAGATATAAAAAAAGGAAGACGCTCACGATTCAGGCTAACGGTTGTGAAATATAGAACAGCGATATAGCCCGAAGCTGTCGCTCGATACAATACCACCGCACAACCGGGACGAGCCTCTCGGTCGCGACGCGCCGCGCGGCGAGCCGAGCCGAGCCGAGCGTAACCGGCGGAAAGAAGAAACGAGACGTCGGCCCCCCTCCCCTCTGTTCGTCGTTTATTTCGTTTTTGCCCGGCGCTGTAAATAACAACGGCCTCGACTCAGCCGGCGGGGGGGAATCCCAATAAACCGATTGATAAAGAGTCATCGAGACACGGCCGATCGATGCAAATTGCCTGGAAAAGACAGCGGCCGAGCGCGTGTTCCGCGAGAGAGTCTGCTCGGGCCGGGACGGCTTCCGTCACAGTGCGTCGATTCTATCGGGGTTCGTGATAAAAATTATTACTTTTGAGATGGTTAATTATCAACAGGACAATTTTAATAATTTTTATAATCTCTCGATGATATTATAATATTGCAGCGATTTCCATAAAATTATTATTCGAACTGTAGAAAAATAGGACTTGTGTGTTTCTCTTGTTATTTATTCTCAAGGCAATTTAACCCTTATCGCTTCAACTAATTAATTAAATAATTCTGCCAAGCTTAAGCCTTCATTCTAGCATTTTATACAATTTTTGGAAAGACAAGGATTAAACAAATGAGCTTTCTCTCACGCTCGATTTGTTAAACATTCTACCTCCAATTATAATAATTATTCAAAGATACCATTGTGATGAACGTAGACAATATTTGGAACACGAATTAGTATCTTTTTTCCATTCCCTCCATTGACGAGGCTCGCTATCGGGCCGGGCCGGGCCGAGCCGCGAGAGCATCGTCCCTCTTTCATACTCCCGCGGGGCGCGATTCGTCTCGCTTTCATCGACTGTCTATCGTCGCGAGAGCCTCTCTATAACTCGATCGCGACGAGACACGACCGTTTCAAACGCTCGCCCCGCGTCGTCCCGATCCGAGTTCCCCTCTCACCGCTCCCCTTGATGTATCAGCGCACCTATGCAAAGATACACCAGCGCACCGGTACCAGCGCATCGGTTCACCAACGCACCGATAGCAGCGCACCGAAACTCCAGCGCACCGATACACCAGCGCACCGATACCAGCGCGCCGATACACCAGCGCATCGATACACCAACGCACCGGTACCAGCGCACCGATAGCAGCGTACCGATATACCAGCGCACCGATACACCAATTCACCAATACACCAATTCACCGATACACCAACTCACCGATACACCAACTCACCAATACACCAACTCACCGATACACCAACTCACCGATACACCAACTCGCCGATACACCAGTGCAACGACGGTCATAATGGAACTCGTCTAGACGCAGATGGAATTTTTGCGGTTCCCGCCATAGAAACAGGGCCACTCCGCCGCTCTCGGGGTTCGTTGCATGTTAGGGGACCGGTCTCGCGATACGCGCGCCGCTTTTCGAAAATTCTATGAATCTCGTTGCGGCGAAAGACACGAACGAGAAACGTCCCCCGCCTATCCCGCGCCGCCATTTCTTGCCCACGGCATTTCGGACCGGCCCGGGGAATGTCGCGCGCGCTGCTCGACCACAAGCTATGCATTTTGGAAAGCCTCCGAGGAATGAAAGTTCCGCGGAAATCTTTTACGGCCGGATTCCCTCTGCGCCGCGAATTTCTCTGCCGCATGCGCGGCGATGGAACTGTTTTCGTCGTGCGACACGGTTGCAGAAGCAAAATTGTTTAGGGAAAATGTCGGACAATATGGGACAAATGTGTTAGATATTGTTATTGAATGTGATTTAAAGTTTGACTTTTGTAAATGCAGTGAATTAATTCGTAAATGATTTACTTAAAAGGCAGAAGGTCGATTCAATTATAAAGCGTAGGAAAGAAAAATTATAATAAACAAGTACAGTATAATAATATTAATATTAATAATACTAATATCACAGTAAATACTATTTAATAGATACTACTATTAACAATAATAATAATAGTAAAAATAATGAGAAGAAGAAGAAGAATAAAATTCGCGGAATCACGAAAATTTGCAAAATCAGCGGTCGATATATTTCAACGTCGTAAAGGGTTAAGCGTCCTCCGTTCCGCCCACGCGAAGCGGCATAGCCCGTAAAACCGGCGCGGCGGAGGAGGGTATCGAGGTAAATTCGGCTGACGACAAGGACGCGCGACGCCCACACGCGGAGCTGCTAATTGCGAGTTCCCGGGCAGCCGTTTCTATTATTATTCGGCCGTGTTCCGGCGTGGGCCGAGGGTTTTTCCTGGGCCGAAGAATCGGCCCGGGGGGTGGCGGAGGGGAGGCGGAGGGGAGGAGAGAGAGAGAGAGCTGCGGGAACCGGAAGGAGGATCCGGGTCGACGTAGTAGGCTCGGCGATTTTCGCGCGTCGCGTCGCGAGGAAAAAAAACTGGGTCGAACATCCGTGGCCCCGGGTTTTCTAAAGCCGAGGCTCCAACGCCGCGCGAGCGTTTCGACCCGCGCCCACTTGCCGGCAAGAGGGTTCGAGCGCTAATTAAAGGGGCTGTGCCAGGGATATGTGCTTGTCCCGCGATATCTTACGCCGTCGCGCGTTCTCCGCGATGTTTCTTGTACTGCTTCGTTGATGATCGCTGATGGTTCTGGCGAATTTATATGGGAATTTTTTGATATTATTGGACGATGCTTATTTCTGGATTGAGGTTGATGTAAAGGTGTGAATTGGAGGCTTGGGAAATTTTTATTCGGGTTCGGAGTACTATGGGTGATTAGATTAGAGTTTTTTCTCTCTAATGATCGGTTAAATATTAGTCTACGATTTTTTTAAAGGTTTCGATGATGTTAAAATTATGGGAGAGCAATGAATCCAAGTTGACAATATTAGTGATGACCATTTCCAATACTAAAAATTCTATATGCGATTTGCAAAATTTTTTAATCGGACTGAAATTAGTACGGTGCTCTAGATTGGAGTTTTCTCTTTCTAATGACGTCATAAATATTGATCTCCAACCTCTTTTTACCATTTTGACGACATCAGAACGAAAAAAGTGCAGTGGATCCAAATTGAGGACATTAGTGGCCACTATTCCACATTTGAAAAATTGTCTATGGGTTTTGAAAAATTTTTGATCGGACTGGCATTACTATGGTTTTATAGGTTAGAGTTTCCTCTTTCCAACGACGTCTTAAAAATTGATCTACGATTTTTTTTACCGCTTTGACAATATTAAAACGACAGGCCTGCAATAGTTCCAAGACTGTGCCATCGATTTCTCCTGTTCCAAAAATTAAAAAATTTCTATTGTTCTTCAATAATTATTTCTCTACTAAAATCTTATTTCTTTCCCTACCTACACCACCTACTTTGTTGATAAAATCTTCATTTCATCTATTGCATCTCCAAATTCCATACAAATATTCTACAATCATTGCCCAATATTTAAAACTTCTATTACACTAAAAAATTCAGAACCAGCAAACACATAGACAAAATAAAACAACTAAAACACCTAAAACAAATACAAAAGACAATGCAAAAGGGTAATAACTGCACAGGAGAAACCGGTCAACGAAATGGTCCCGGCGAAGTACAGGAAACGGTAAAAGAAGAAGCGGCGAAGTTTCGGTCCATTGTTAAATGCACCGACGAAAGTTCGGGGGGAGCCTGTAAAAGACTCGCGGAAGCGTGCCCCGGGTAGTTGAAGCAGCTTTTGAATGTTGTAACAGGATAGCTGTAATAAAACGGTGACGGTGGAAGTCGACGCCTGCTGCTGCTGCTGCTGGCTGTGCGTCTCCGTAACGAACGTCATCGAGAGGCGTCGAATTTCTCGTCGAGTCCGACTCCGTGAAGAATTAGTGGAAGACTCGTTATCTCTCCCCCTCCCCTTCCCCTTCCCCTCCCCTGCTCCGCGCGTGCTTTACACAAGCACCGTGAGACCCGGTGCAACCAGGTAGCAGCACCGGGCGTCATACACACAAGCCTTCGTTGTCCTCGTTCCGAGCAGCTGCTTTCACACCCGACTCCCTCGACAACCCTTTCCGCAACGACCCCCCTCCTCCACACCCCCCCCCCCCCCGAACCTCACAACGCCCTCCACTGTCGATTCTTGCGGGCACTTGGGCGACTCTTCCACGGCCTTGCCGGGGATTCTCTTGAAATACATTTGCCACCGTGACCTTCAATAGAGAGAGAGTAGGAGAGAGAGAGAGAGAGAGAGAGAGAGGGAGGGATGTTTTTCCTGTTTTCTGCAACCCCTGATGATCGTGGGATGCACGACGTGTGTAAAAATGTATTTATATATATAGATCTTTTTTATACAGCTAGTGAGGTGTAAATAATATTAAATAGTTAATACATGGTATTATATAATTACGTAGGGAATTGGTAGCGTTGTGAATTAAATCGAGAAACTACTCGAGAACGACGTCTCTGCTTTTTCCTTTTCAAAAATCCTCGCACAAGAAGAAAATTATAAAAATAAAAGGAAAGAATAGAATAAAATAAAAAACTACCCCTACAGTTCAAAAGCAGTGATTTCACCCTTCCGAGCGCGACGAACCAACCCCCGATCTTATTCCCCCGGTCCAAGCTACAGCCGCCGGAACGTCGCCAATTACTCACCGTGCGATCCCTTAATTTCGTCGATGCATCTCGCGTCCGTTTCCCCTGTTTCAATTCCGTAGCAAACCGCGATTCCTGTCGCGGTGAAAAGAGCGGAAAGATAATGACCCTGTCCGTTGAATAATGAGGAAAGCGATGGGGCATCGTCGGCGATTCGTGAAGTTCGATCGTCGCCGACGAAACAAAAACGAAGTCCGCCGGCGCGGACAAAAGGGCCACGCGAATCGCCTCGTGTCCGAGGCGTCGTTCCTCTGCTATCCGCGCGATCTCGGTAAGGGGATACCTCTTCCTTCCTCCGGGCATGAAATACGAACGACGACGCGGCGGGGTACGCCGGGCCCAGGCGTCGCCGCTGAAAATTCATTAGAAGGCACGCGAGAGAATCTGGAGCTCGGGCATCGCAACAAATCGATTCTTCCAATTACAGTTGGAATCGACCGGACCTATTTCCCGGCCCCGGCCTTTCTCTATCCCTGCCTCCGTTCCTCACCCTCTCCGACCTCCTCCCCCCCTCCGGACTCACGGTCGTTCTTCTCTCTAAACACGACCTACACATTTATCTGTCCGCTCGACCGTTCGCCGCTGTATCTCCCTATTTATCTTCGCCGCTCGCTGCTTCCTCTCTCCTTCTCTGCGTACCGGGGGAAGGGAGAGCAATAGAGAGAGAGAGTCAGAGAGAGGAAGAGAGATATACAGGGTGTCCCGGAAATCGTAGTATTAGCTTGTCCCACAAGTTCTTTCCGCGCCACGCTATGAGTGACTTTAAGTGGCTGTGTTTATATAAACAACAATCTCCTTCCTCAAGGTGCTACGATTAACCCTTTCGGTACGAGCACTCTGTCCGCCATGACACTCTCGCTGTACGAGGCCCCGCGCCGAAAATTGACGAGTCCTCCTTTATAAGAAAATATTTCCTAAGCGTTCAAGAAAAACTGTGCTTAATAAAACGACATTTTTGAACAAAAGTGTTGCTTGTAACTTAAGAGATATTCAGAGGTACTTGTATAAAATATTAAGATTTATTTATATAAAATTCTGCTATTTATACCGGTCATCGCACGAGTAGAATAGCACACCCCAGTAGAATCACCCCCGGTCCGGTTCTACTACGATTTCCGGGACACCCTGTAGAGAGAGCTTTTGTAGTTGGAGAGCACGCCGATCCGCGGATAACACAGTCAGCCCGGTGAACGAGCGGGTAATTAATAGCTCCGAATGGAACCGGGGAGAAAGACGAAACTGTGCGCGGCGTTGCGCGAGGGGAAACGTCTCGCGTTCAGGAGGGGGGGGGGGGGGATTGGATAAGACGTCCGGATTCGAGCACGCTTAACCCTCCGGAGCCGGACGTTATTGATGACTTGATGTAGCCGGCCCATTCAGATCTGGGGAGAGGGGGCTATCAATTTTTCTTGATTGATCTTGATCAACGCGAGACGCCCCGATCCCCCGTTAGTGGACTCCGTATATAAATAACTCTGGCTTGTTGGGCTCCGTGCTCGATGATTAAGGGCGGCGGCGGGAGGACCAGGAAGGGCGCCGCGGATTATTCCCGGAGCTCGGTGTTCGCTGTAGAGATTGCCGAAAAACGTTCACCGGGTCAAGGAGAAACTCGTTTCGGTTCTGCGATCCGCGCGTGTTCTCCCAGAGATAATTGCCGCTGCGGACGTTGGCCAGATTCGGGCTCCGGTAAGTTCGAGTGGAAACATCGGATGGTGGGCTGGTTAGGCTTGTTCGAAAGGGGGGAGTTTGTAGATTTGTGTATAGGGAGTCGTTTTTTGGGGAAGTCTTTTTGGTGGAATGTGAGCGTCGAATGCAATTTGTTGCATTTACGATGTTTTAAAATTCGTGTGAGGCTGGAGAAATTTTTTTCCGAGATGGAATTATTATAGACTTTTAGATTGAAATCTCCTCTTTCGAATGAGATATTGAACTTTGATCTACGATTTTTTTTGTCCCATTGACATCGTTTTAAAGACAGGCATCTGCGATGGATTCAGATCGACATCATCGCTTCCGAAAATTTGATGAATTCAAAAAATTCTGGAAGTCTTGAAAAATTTTTTTATAGACTCAGACTGCAATGGATCTCTAGATTAGAGTCTCCTCTTTCCAACGAGACCTCGAAAATGATTTATTACAAACCCTAAAAAATTTTCTTAAATAACAAAACTAAAACAGACATATAAAACGGAGCCTGCCCTTTCGAATGCCGTCTCAAAAGTTGTTCTGCCATTTTTCCTGCGTTTTGTGCGCTACGGACAATGCCGACAGCGCATCGAAATTCGGAGGACAGGGAAATTCGTCAGATCGAGGCCCGAAGCATCGAATAAACCCCTCGCGCGTAATTCACGCGCGTGCGGAAGAACGCGCGAGGGCCATAAACGGCGGAGGGGGCAGGAGGAGGAGGAGGAGGGATGGGTAGTCGAAAGCACTCCCGCGATCAATGAAGCAGCCCGGCCGCTGCTCGGCTAATTCGCAATAAAAGCTTCTCGCAGCGCGCTTAATTAAACGCGGACAAGGCACGGGGATCGCGCCGCTGTCCACGCACCGGGCTTTTACGACGCGCGTGACCCTCTCGCGGCGGGTTTTACGCGGCTACCCGACACGTAATTCCATCAAACGTTCCGGCAGTTCGCCGAACACCATGGCGCCCGAATGCTCCCGGCCGGGGGACCCGTGCCCACCCCCGCGAACACGTGGAATACCTGTCGTATCAACTTAGGATAACTTCGACTCCTTCCGTCTGACCGTAGCACGGTATATACTACTGCGCTTCTTTACCCTCTTCGAAGAACTGTAGAAATGACTGTAGAAAAGTATGGATGTTATTCTGTTCTTTAAAATTAGAATAAAATTCTAATCCCTTGTTATTAATATTTCAATATTCTAGTAAATTCGGAATAAACATTAATATTCTATCCGTTCTAAGAAATTATACCAATCGAAAAATTCGTAATCGCATTAAATGCGAAGAGAATGGTACGTCAAGGGGTTGAGGTCGACATAGAATTCTTTTTCATTGTCGTTGATTGACTAATTAAATTATATTATTTCGATGTCAGGTTGGGGTAATTAAATGGGCTGTAAATGGTCTGTGGATTTGATGCGTTTAGAGGAAAATGAGTGGGCGAAATTGAGTGAACTATTAAATAGAATAATTAATGCAAATGCAAATGGGAATTGAAATGGAAATGGGTACTATTTTAGGTATAATAAATATAATATGTTGAATGTAATTTATGTATACTGTCGCGCTATTTTAGGTATATTGATACGGTTCAGTCGAGATATATATTTTAATTTAATTGCTGTTTCTTGTAGTTAATATTGTAATAGTTTCTTTCGCATTTAAATACGCTGTTTCGTTATTTATATTGTTGAAATTATAAGATTTCAAAGTAACTAGTATCTGATAGTAATAAATATTGAATTTTCTTTCATACTTATGTTAAGGATTTAGGGCGATCCTTAAAGTGATTGACAATAAATTTATATCGTATACTAAAAGTGATTGACCTGATGGGCACTGGACGTCTTCAAGAGGTCTGTTTTACGTCCAGTTGAGGTCTGAACGTGTTACGCCTTAAATGGACGTCTTTATGACGTCTTATATCAGCCGCTGAAAAGACGTCCTATCATCCAAAAAAACATGTCAATTTCTAACACAAAAAGTATTTTGTTACTAACTTAGAAGTACTTAGCTGTCTCTAAACCCTCTACAACCCTCTTAAAACATTTTACAAACATCTCAAACATCCACCACCATACATCCTTCACACCCCTTAAAAACATCTTCGTCCCATCCCGGCACATCTCCCGCCATACAAGTATATCGACACTGGATTTCTATAAACATTTTCCGATACATTTCCAACACACACACACACATCGTCCCCGCAAGAAGATCGTTCTATCTCCTGCGAAGAAATCCGCGGATCCGTGGGAAAGTCCGCGTACGACTTTGTATCGCGGCAAAACGTCGATGCCGTCGCAAATGAAGAAGAACTCGCGTTCTTGAGCCTGTTTGTCGAGCACGGCCCGGGGATGTATAGTGCACCGTGGGGATGCCTCGTATCTCTCGGATGTTCTCCGCGCGGGTACCCGAGCCTATCTCTCTTTTACGGTGCCCTTCCGCGAGACCCCGTAAATCCTCGTGAAAGCTATTTTTACGAGTTGATTGAAGTCGTTCTGCCGGGAGGGCTGCTGGTTTCTCCGCCGACGACGGAATCCCGCCGTTGCCCCGGGAATCGAAGCGGACTCCCGGCTCGCGGCGCGGCGACGCGCGTGTCGCGGGGACATTATCTCCGTAATGTTAAACATGATATGATTATTATGTAGTATGGTTAGGAAAGGTACCCACTGCGCGGATTTGTTTCAATTTTTATTTTGCTGCTGTCTGCATAGTAATCGAAGATCACACGGAAAAATTCCTTACTGCCGACAGGGAATCAAAGTTGTGTCAAGGTTAGGTTACGAGTCAAGAAGTGGTCCTCTAACTCTTGCGGCGTTGGACCAGACCTGTACCCCTTGCCAGTCGTGCTTCAACTACTTTGACATCGAGTAAACGGACAAGATTTTTCTTTTCCATGCTTGTGCCCTTATAGGGTGAGGTAGTATAGAGGAAGCACCCACTAGATGGCCAGGTTTAGAATAATCAGTGCGGGTTTGTTGTGGACGAGGCAGCGAGATGCGTCACACGTGCGATGCGGGCGCATCAAGACGCGACCCGCTTGCCGGCGCTTCGTTCACCCCGCACAGAAAGGGACAGGACGGAGTGAAGCCTATTCGCTACGCAAGGGACGGAATGAAGAGAAGTCCACTCGCTGCGCAAGCGACAGAATGAAGAGAAGTCCACTGACTGCGCAAGAGACAGAATGGAGAGAAGTCCGCTCGCACAGAAAGGGGGACGGGGCGGCGAGATATCCGCGTTACGGGAACATCTGCCGGCGACAGTGGTTTTCGATCGACGGCTCGATTACCCCGTCGCCGGGCCGTTTAAGTGCGTCGAATCGAGACGAAATCGACTGTTGGCGAACTCGATTAGCGACGGAAGGCCGCGGCCGCGGAATAATTGCTAATCAACCGCGCGCGCCCGCTGCGCCATGGGATGATAGTGTCTGCGAACCCCATTGTCCTGATGGACGCCGGGAATTAATTGATGCCCCGGAGTCTCTGCAGCGTGACTCTGCGGTCCGCTCGAATGTTTTGCCGATTCGCCGAGATCCGGACTTCGTGCCGCAGCACGGTCTCGGAGGAAACTCTTGGCAAGGTCGAACTAGACTCGCTTCAAAGCGCTAAGAATCTGCTTGTGGACCATTTAAGCGTTTTTTAAAAACGTCGAGGCGTTTGGAAATGACGGCGAGAAATGTGAAAGGGTTACGTTCGCGACGGTTTTAAGATTGTAATGAGAACAGGGATTGTGATACATTTTTTTCGTGGTTTTAATTAATATGGGTTTGTAGAGTGGAATTTCCCCTTTCTAATGACGTAACAAACATCGATCTACGATTTTTTTTACCGTCTTGACGCTATTAGAAGGCAGGTGAATACAAGAGATTAAAGATCGTGCCACAAAGTCCGTCGACTATACCAATTAATTTCTCTTCTATGAATCTGGAAAAATTGTTTACCGAAATGCCACCCATACCAGCTTATAGAGGGGACTTTCCCCTTTCCAATGGCGTGTCAATCATCGATCCACGATTTTTTTTACCATCTTGACGCCACCAGAAAGACAGGAGAATACAAGAGATACAAGATCGCGCTAGGAGTTTCGTCCACTATACCAATTAATTTCTCTTCTATGAATCTTGAAAAATTTTTTACCGATATGCGACCTATACCAGCTTATAGATTAGACTTTCCCCTTACAAATAGCGTGTCAAACATCGATCTACGATTTTTTCTACCGTCTCGAGACTTTTTGAAACAAGTATATCCTTCACCAAAAATTGCCTCAACTTAGCGAACGACCTCCAAATTCAAAACCCTCTAAAAAGTTTACTAAATTTTTTCCGCCATTAAAACTGCACCCATTTCAAAGCTCCGACCCTCCCCTTTCCACCCATGTCTCAAAACCTATCCTCCGATTTTTTTCCTCACCTGGACGACCTCCAACGTACGGCGCGGTCTCTGCGCCCTATCATCGATTAGGAGACCCGGAATCAGCAGCGATTCGTTCGTAGCTCTCCAGGATTAAAGAACCGGGAGTTTTACGATCCCCGATTCGGCCTCGGCGGGGTCTGGCCACGAAGAAATAGTTCCGGCGGTCGAGTTCCGGTCACGGTTGCCCATCTGTCGCCGTAACAGCTTCGCAAAGTCCCGCGGTCTGCATCCGCGGCACGTAACGAAGTTTCCCGTGCGGGTGGTAGCTCGGTCGGCAGAACAAATATTCGGTGGACATGACAGGTGTGCGTGCGCGCCCGCGCGCGCGGTGGTTACATTGTGTCGGATCGGTGAGGCCGGGGGGGTTGAGGTCCGGTTAAAGAGTCTGCGAGGCGAGACGGAGCGGGAACCGAAGGGCGAAGGGAGAGAGAGGGAGAGTGAAGGGACGACGGACGACGGGAAAGCACGTTCCATTTCGAATCGTCGGGATTATATCGTGTATTTATTGCGTCGTTTCCAGTTGGCCCGGGAGTTGTCCGAAGTTGGCCAGTGGATCTCCGAATCGTATATTCACTAGAGAGAGAAACAAGCAGAAATAGAGAGAGAGAGAGAATGAGAAAGAGAAAGAGAGAGTTATATAATATACTCGCGGCCGCGCAAAGTTGAACGGAGCCCGGACGACCGCCACTATTTGCTTAACTATCCGAACTTCGGAAAACGAAGGTCGTCGCTGGATTCCGGTCCTTTTGATACACGATTCGACGCACGAACCGCTCGCCTAAACTTCCACGCGATAACCTGGCCCTATCGGATGTGGTCCTGGGACCTGCGAAAACAGCCGCGATGGCCCGAAACCCTGCTGCTTCTCAGAGAAAATCTCGCGCCGATCTGCCCTCCGCTAATACATCCCTCGATGTTCTATTACAATCAATTTCACATTATTCTTATTCAAATTGTTAATATTACAAGGATTTTTTTCCTACAGAAAATGATTCAATTAATTTATTTATTCTCGGTTTAAGTTGTAATAAAAGACACTAATCATTTTCTGTATTTCTACATAAATATAATATATATTTTATGTAAACCCAACGGAACATTAATGGATTATTAAACCAATTTAATAAACCCAAATACCAATCCAGTATCCCAGGTCAAAGCAGCTGCCTAAAACTAAACGAAAAAACGCGCCGTCCTTCCGTCGACACGCATCACTCGATTGATCCATCTGGATCCGTCGCAACTGGGAAAACTCTCCCAATTCTCGCAGCGTTTCGTAAAAACTCCGCCCTGCGCGAATTCGCCGTTTAGAAATTCCAATTTACACGGAGCTTACAGAGACGAGCCTGAAATTCGCCGAACATGTGGTGCAAGTTTCGAGAGGACAGTTAGAGAATATGAGTGGCGATTTTCGGAATGGAATTGTTTATCCTAGTAGTAGCAATAGTAGTAGCAGTAGTAGTAGTAATAGTAGTGGGGTGAGGATGGTATAGGGTCGGATTTGGCCGCCGTTGGTTTTTATCGGCGATCGGTCGTGGTCGAGCGTGGGCAGAGGACGCGCTGGATATTAAGAGGAGACAAAGGGCTGTTCCCAGGTTTTCGCCTCGTTTCCACGTCGTCGTGCCGAAGCGAAACTATTCCAATTATTAAAGGCCGTACCGTCGCGCAAATGTCCCGGCAACTCTGATTGCCAATCTTGGTGCTCCGCCGATCCCGGTCCATGGGAAAAGTGCTCTCGCGAATGCGCGCGGACAAGGGGAGCTTTCGCTCGTTTAGGGGGCTTTAGTTTAGGGGTTGAAGTCGTTGCTTCGGTCTCCTGTCTCTCTCCCTATTTCTCGTTTTGTTTAACTGTCCCTCTGATTTTTTGTTTATATATATCTTTGTCACTCTGTATATATATCAGTCACTCTGTATATATATATCAGTCACTCTGTCTTTCTATCTTTGTGTACGGCTTTGTCTCTTTGACTTTCCGTAGGTTTTTCAGACTTCTTCTTTCTTTGTCTCAATATCTGTCTGGCAGTCTCTCTGTTAATCTCTTTATCAATCTATCTCTATCTCTCTCTCCTTCGGACGTGACTGCGGCTCGGATTCCAGGTTTATAGAGACATCGAACTGGAGGTCGATCGAGTTTTGCGAAACGTTTTACGTCGCGCCGAGCCCGGCCAGCTGAAAATCTGGCGACGCGTCCCCCGTTGAAACGGCTCGACAAATATTTGCCCCGTACACTGCAGCCGCCTCCGCTACCTGCCTCCGCTACATCCACCGTCACCGCCGCCTTCGCCGCTGCTCATGTGTTTCCGGTAGCAGCCGTTCGCCCTCGCGAAAAACAGGTCACAGATAAAGAGAGAGAGAGAGAGGGAGAGGGCCGCCCCGGCCCGTCGTTCTCTTCGGGAAAACGTCTTGTTTATTTCTCCGCACTCTTTATTGACCGATCCCCCCCGCGACCCTTCTTTCGCCTTTTCCACCGTCGCGACCCACGGACGTCTTTTAGCCAGGCCGGGCCCGGCCTCATCACCCCGGTTAGGCTCGCGAGTCATGGAATTCCTGTTGGCTCGAAATCACCGAGCCCGCTCGCGACCCGCAAACAATCGGCGGCCGAGCTCGATCGAGGGCGGAGACTCCGAAAAAAACAAAAAAAAAACGCCAGCTCTGCCCGGAATCGTAATTACGCTGCGGATTTTTCCGCAACGGTGCCGCAACGGCGTGTTTTCAAACGCGGGCGAAAAGCTACGTTAAATTTTCTAGATTGTCCGCGAATGGTACCTATCACGGAAATGTCCGGGGGGTTATCATTCATTGTCGGCTGCGCGGGCTGCGAGCCCATTTTTCGAAATATCAACCCTCGCGCTGGACGAGCCGCCGGTTTTAGCCGAATTGTCAAACTGGTTTTCTGATCTCCAGAATTTCTGTAATCTCTTGCTGGTATTCGATCGGTTTGGTTCTGTTTTATTTATTTTATTTAATGTATTTTGAATAGAATTATTAAAAAAATTTTAAGATATATTAAGAGTTAAGAGAGATAAAATATATTAAGAAAAATAAATTGTCAGAGCGAGAGGGAGAGAAAGAGATAATTGTTTAGGTGAACAGTTCCTGTAAACGTAACTAAAAATAAAAATAAAAATTATTAATTATATAAATGGAAATTTAATCTACTGTCATACACAGTAGTTGCAGTTTTAATAGTATTTTTCTAAATGTAAGTCTTAATGTTACGACGTTCAAACCTACTCTACAACCAATAGCACCGCGTCTTAGACCGTCGAGTTCCCAGATCGAGGGAACCTCGTAGATTTATGCCGGCCGAAATTTCCCTGGGCCCGTCGGTGTTCCTCTACCCCCGAGAAAGGCAATCACGAGACCTGGGAGACAATAATGGCACCCTCGCGTTCCGCGCGGCTGTTCCGCTGGATCCCGTCGGCTACCCCGGGCATAAACAATTCCATTTCGGTATTGGCCAGGCGACTTCTCTTTTATTCACGGGGAAATGATCGTTCGTTATCGATCGGGTATCGGGGCCTTCCGCGTGTCTAGCCTTCCGCGAAACGAACACGATACGCCGGAAATTCCCGTGGCGACACACACACACACACAAACACACACATACATATACACGTACATTCCCTTTGGCCCCGTATCGCTCTGAATCCTATCTGGAGTAATGAAAACGTTTCGCGACGGCATCGACGTTCGCCTGATCGATTATCAATCGAACGGGGTTGGAGGGGGGGGGGGGGGGGGGAGCGGGGTGTTCGGTTCCGGGTGCCCTCGGCGGCGACGGGAGAAATAAAGAGAGGCAGGGGGCAAGACAGAAAGAGTGAGAGAAAGGGAGAAAGAAAGAAAAATAGAGATAAAGAGAGAGAGAGAAACAGAGACAAAAAAAGAGAAAAATTTAAAGTGAAAAATGGAAAGAGA
>NC_135774.1:29453799-29594178 GCF_028453695.1 Augochlora pura | reverse complement strand
GCGGTGATCTAAGAAAGATATTTTTCGTAGTCTATACAGGAATATTTCATGAACATATCCATGCAATTCAAAGCGAATAGCATTTCCGGTTTGCAAGAGAAAAAATTCGAATGCCAGGAAAATTCAGAAAGACATGTTCGATAGCCCGCGGGCGTCGCTCTCTTATCGACCACCGTTCGAGACGCATCGTCGCCATATTTTCAGACACCTGAAATCGTAATAAAGTCGCGGGCGGAAAAGTTCGCGGCGGCGTCGGCCGTTCCGCCGCGAGAGTCGCCGCGCAAGCAAAACCGTCGGGTTAATCTTCGCGGAAGAAGAATTACCCGGAAGAAAAAGGTAGGATAAGTTCTTCCCGGGCACAAAGCGGGGGACGACGGGTTCGCCGGTAAGAACTATGGATCACGGGAGAGGGGGTGTAAAACCACCCTCGACGAATCTCGTTCCATCTCCACGGCTCCGGCGCGAGAGCCGCGGCGGAGAGAGAGACGGCTGAAACGGAATTCCAGCGGATTTTCTTTGCGGCAAGAATTACTTAACAATGTTCGCGGACGGGGCGCGCGGGGGAGCCACCGTGCCGGAAGAATTACTGAAATCAGCATCGGATTCTAATGGATAATTGGCCTCGTTACCGCGTCGAACGAACCGTCAGACTCCCCGCGTTCGAAAGCTTACGAAACTCGGGGAAAAGGGTGCACAGCCGATTGGCCCGGCTTTCCGGAAGGAAACCGGAGAGTTTCGGTATTCGTTAAGAGCGTATCCCGATCCGGAAGTAGGATCGATGTATTCTTATGTTATTCTTGGTAAAGTATGTACTCTTGAGAACACGACTGCGGAAGGATTCTTTTCGACTTGCGAGAATAACGATGTTGCGAACCTTGGCGTAGGTGGACAGACTTGCCAGACTTCTTGAAGGTTTTCCAATAGGGACGGGTCGATGTCGACAGTCTGTATTTGCCAGGTTGTTTCGAAAGCGTCGATTAAATCTGCTGTTTGCTATCGTAAAAATTACTGTTGTAAACAAAGATATAATTAAAATAATAATATAGAATAATAGATGTGAAATTATTGATTACTACGGTAACCGAGTCAAAGGTCATCAGTCGGAGGATAAAGCCGACTAATAGGTTACCGATCGGTAAAATGTTAACCCTTTGCACTCGAATGGCGACTCAGAGGCTCCACTAAAATTATTCTATTACGAAAATAATTTTTATAACGATAAAAATTTAGAAAATTGTCGACTAGTGAGACTGTCGCAACGAGTTGCAAGAATTCGTTTCGGACGCATAGAACCATAAAACCCACTTTATTGCATAGAATAGAAATACTATGGGTCAGGAAAATTGCTAATAATTATCAAACAATAATTATCAAAATGGCAGCCTAATATATTGATACAATCTCTGAAGGGTTTTCGAGGAACTCCTAGAAATCGGCGCTTTCAAATACCCGCTTAAAGGCTCGCATCGGAAAAGTGGACCGTAAAAGTGACAAGGGAAAGATAACGGGGGTTGGGAAGGGGGAGGTGACGCGACGGGGGAGTCGTCGCTCACGGAGAAGGAGCTGGTACCGCGGCCATGCCTCCGTTAATGGCGACAAACCATCCCGCGGAACGATAAATTATTTTCGCGGTCGTGGTTCATCGCCGATTCATCGACCCCGCTAATTGACCGGAGAGATTCGATGACGCGCGCGGATCAGGGTGGGACCCTCCCCTCCCCACCCTCTCCGGGCGCTGGAAATCGAATGGTCGCCCACGGACGGGAAATTTGATCCGGCGGAGAATCTAAATTTATTAGATCGGTCAGCCATGATTTCCCACGCGCTTGCTATAGAGACTCTCTATAACCGTTGTTATTGACTCCGCGGCGGCGAGTTAAATTCACGCGTGGCAGGCGCACACGGTGGCCCACGTGTTACGGATCACTGTTGATCCGTAATCGATGACCATCGCGTGAGACGGTGGAACGTTCGTCTTTGGCCAGTTTCTATGAAATAAATTGTAGAAATATGATTTTTCCACCATCTGTACATACACCGTCTCCATTTCTCTATACAAATTCAAACACCATCGAATCATCTCCAACCCGGGTGTAACCCTTTGACTACTGTTGGCGCCTATTGGCGTCCGACACATGGCTTCCTGGTACTGTAGGCGCCAATAGGCGTCCAAATCAAATTTCCCCGTTTATTATTAAATTTGATTATTAAATATTGTAAAAAGAATCTTAAAATTAATGTTCACTCGAAGTAATGTTGGTTTAACGTAATAGAGTTCAGTATATTGAATATTTTAATATACTTCTCCAGAAATACATGTCTAACAAAAAACTTCGCCAAACTTCATCAAACTTCTCCAAACTTCGCCAAACATCGTCAAACATCGCCAAACTTCGTAGCCAAAGGGTTAAACGCCTCAACATCAAAACCTCATCATCTTTCGTCTCGAGTTTCGAGTTTCTCAAACACCGATTCTTCGTCGAAGCAATAGCAAACTTTCTCAAACGTTGCTCTCTTTTTCCCCCATTTTCCACCTCAATTATCCATAAATATATAAAGCCACATTTATATTTCCAACAAACATTTATTTCAAAGTCTAAGCGATTTTCAGAGTGGCAAGGTTCGAAAGTAACGATCACGCGAAGAGACGTTTCGGGTCGCAGCCTCCACTGGATCCTTATGCAGAGAGCCCGGCCATTTTGAACGCGGGGCTTAGCCCCGGGTATCCACGGGCTTAGGCGGTTCGGCCATATTGGCCGGGGGCCGGGCTGGCGAACAATTTCGCCGGTCCATTCGTAAATAAAGGGAATCTGGTCTCTCATTAGGAGGACGGCGTTGCGGCCGCTTAAAATTCAAGTAAAATTTCGCGGATCCCACTCTGGTTCTTTCGAGGATGGGATCCAGGGGGCTGGGATTCCAGGCGGCTTGGATCCTAGCTGACCGGATCACGGTTATGACACCGGGATTTGCATACCGGTGCCGGGACATTATGCTAACGTTCGGGCCGGGACGGGCCGCGACCGAGTTTCAATTCCCGCGGGACATTAACGGAACGACGTTCTTGATCACCGCTTCTTCGGCCCGTCGGAAACCTGGCGGAGAAGAGAAGAGAAGAGAAGAGAAGAGAAGAGAAGGGGAAGGAGGAGGAATAGGAGGGGGAGAAGGTGGAGGGGGGATAGGGGACACCTCGAAATTCCGCGGCGGAGATTCCGTCGCTGCGAAACGACGACTCTTGAATTAATTATCGGGTGCAGTGAGTCGCGAGCTTCTAATCAAATTCGCCGAAGTCCGGCGAAATAAAGATTTTCCGCAGAAAGTTTCGCGGAATTTATCCGCGCGCCGCGGAATTAGCATTCCGAAACGGATGAATTATTCATCGGGCGTCATTCGATAAACCGCGATTCTTCTCCGGCAAAAGCAACCCTTAAACAGTTACCTCGTTTCCGGGGAGTATGCTCGCGATAACTGGGCCAAGGAGTCTGCGAATTTGTGGCAGAAATCGGAGACTGGTGTTTAGAGAAGTTTATTAACTATTTTAGGTTAGGAAAGGTATTTTTATTATTTTGAGTAATAAAAATATTAAGAGAGTCTGTTTATTAATGATAACATATAATATAAATTAAGTTAAGGGTTGATTTAATTTCGCGTGGTTTTTAATTAATTTTTAGTGAACCTAAGTGTTTGTCTTTTTCCATTTATTTGTTGAATATAGGGGTTGATATATATAATCTCAAAATTACCACTTTTCTAAGCTACTCTATGGCTAACAATTTTTACAGTATAATATTTCATATATTTAATATAAATTTTAAAATACTGGTTAATTTATTCCTGTAAATAATTTTATATATCTTTAATACACAAAGTACTGAGAAAGGCAAGAAATAAATGTTCAAACAAATTTTTCTGTATAATTAAATACTCGCTGATAAATAAACAGGGATTCCTAAAAAGCTGAAATATTAACAAAAAGATTTCTATTAAACAAAAGATCCTACCCCCTCCAATCTCTCCGCACGAAATTCTGTAACATTATTCGCACCGACGCGTTTACGTAATATCTTTATGAAAAAAGTATTACCAGCACCGAGTTCGAGAACAGATTAATTTATAAATTACGATTATCGTTCCGAATTGCAATATATACATAAACGAAGCAGCGGGCAACGAGTAGCACGAACTCGCGCGTAAGTATCAGCAGGTCTGGTCGTTGGCGATCCGTTAATCCCGTTCCCGACATTAACAGTCGATTTATTTAACAGGACGCGATCGCCCGCGGGCTAATTGTTACTCCGTCTCGTAATTGTAATTTCCTATCTGTCGGTGGCCGCGACCACTGATTACATAATTCCAGCGAGAGAGAGAGAGAGAGAGAGAGAGAGAGAGAGAGAGAGAGCCCCGCCGTAATTGGCTACGGACGATGAAACGGGACGCGCGGCCGGCACCTGTCGCGATATCGTATCAATCGACGGATGAAAAATATGAACAATCTTCGACAATAATACACGGGCTCGCGTTTGACTCGGGTCGGGACCAGCAGGAATTGTCGCGCGGTAATTTGGAAAATTCATTGAGACGTTGTTGTAACTTTGGAACTGTTGGAAATATCGCAATGGAATTTTTTTAAATGTAATTAAAAAATGATAGGTTTTAGCTAGATAATATAGTAATATATTATTAAAGTAGAAAGTAATATATTACGTTATTAATATAGTATATACCACAATATTATTAATATCATAAACAATAATATATTATACCAGTAATTGAACAATACAACAAACCAAGAAATTAATACAATTACCTCAATCTCTTAATTTCCAAAGACCACAGACCACCACAAAACAATTCCAAATTACGTAACAACCACTTAATAATGCTCAAAACTATTTTCATAAAATAACACTAAATTCTTGTAACCTGACCACTGTGCGTCGAGGCGAGCACACTCCTCTCGAGAACGTATTATACATATACATATATCTCCGTTCCCCGGGTCGACACGGATTAAATCTTTGCGCAAACATTAACACTGCAGCTTAACGTGATTGCCTAAACTTACGCGGTAATAAAGATCGTGTTTAACATCCTTGCGGCCTCTATCCCCCGGTTATGCCACCGTGTTCCGTCTACCGTTCGGCCGCGATTAATCCTGTTTATTTGTTCGTCTTTGCTTCCCTTTCCGCAACGATCGGCCGGAGTTTATTGATAATCCGGCGGCGTATTTGTTCGCCCCTCTCTACACCTCCCCCTACCCCTTTCCCTTTTCCACTCCCCCGCCCCTCTTCCGGCGTATCATAATAAAATCGTGTTGTCGCTGGACGAATGAAAATTGGTACGTACCGGGCGGCTGTATTCCCGGCTTATTTATTCACCAATTAGCGAATCCGACGGGCAAAATCAACAGCCGCGTTCTACGCTGGTTTATTTATTATCCGGTAATATCGACACGGCATTTTATTTACGGCCGCGCGCCGCGTTAAGATATTCCGTCGAACGAAAGCGGAACCGCCGGCTCTCCTCCATCGAACCTCACTGTTTCGAATGATTTTTCGAACGCGGGAATCCGTTCCTGTTATTCTGATTCCCGTCGGAACAGCGAGAATATCGTTCCACTTTATTTTGCCAATAATAATTCACCGATAATCAGTTTTATTTCCGGAGTAATTATTTTGGTGTACGAGGGCAATGAAGTGGTATTTTCGCTGAATTTTGCGGGAACGGAAGTCGAACAAATTAAATGGAATAACATGAAATTTGATAAATATTAATTTAAGTAGAAATAGGAATTTAAATAGAAATAGAAATAGTAATAGAAATTTAAATAGAAATAGAAATAGTAATAGAAATTTAAATAGAAATAAAAATAGAAATTTAAATTTAAATATGAATAAAAATAGAAATTTAAATTTAAATATGAATAAAAATAGAAACGGAATAAAAATAAAAATTTAAATATTAATAAAACCACAAATATAGATTTAAATAGAAATGGAAATAGAAACGAAAATAAGAGTAATAAAAAAGGTTTTAACCTCAAATTTAAATTCAATATTTTCTTTTGAAAATCTCAATATTTCTCCAGATATGCTCGAAAAAAAACATAGAAAAATGTAATAACGTAACATCGTATAATTCAGTTCCATTAAATAAATTATAATATGATACGTTCGCCATAGCAGTCGACGTTAATATCAGGCAATTTTCAAATTCCAATTTCCACCCTGAAAGTCAGCCTCGTTCGATCCCATGCAGCCGACGACGATAAAAATGCCGCGCGATAAATCCAGCTCGTAATATTTATAGGAAAACACGTGTCACTCTCGGTGGCTCGATTTACCATCGAAATAAATCGATAGACGGTTCGTCCGGTCGATTCTACGATAATAAAAAAAAGATAGAAAACGATCGAAAGACGAACGCTTCCGGCGAATCTGGGGATTAACTTCCGATCTAGGGTTCGTTTAACCGGTTAACCCTTTACACTATGATTCTTTTTATGTTGCGCTGATTACCATTTATTTCATTTATTTATCCTTAATATTATATATATTATTTATATTTAAAAATTATACTATAAAAATTATGTTGATAATACTGTAAAAATTAAGGCTTTCAGTTTAACACCTACAGCTCCAAATGAACGAAATAAAAATTAATGAAAAAAGAATTAATAATATCCATATTATTTAGTAAATCTTGCATGAAATCTGTAACACGACCCTAACTCCTTATTACAGTGCAAGGGGTTAAACCGCGATCATCGCGCTCCTTATTCACCGCGAGGAGAGACGACGGCTCTCTATGAGAGAGAGAGAGAGAGAGAGAGAGAGAGTCGGTTCTTTTTTCAGCGGACTTTACGACTCCGTAGGGTCGATCGAATTTCTTCGGAGGTTACACTGCCCTCCGCAAGCCGCCATCTGCCGCGGCAGTAAACTTTCCACCGTAGTGGAACACCGTCGCCGCGGAACGGCCCGCGTTGCACAATCCCGGGCCGGGATTAATAACGCGAATGGTCTTCGCGCGTCCGGATCGCTAATTGCCCCCTCGATAAATACGGAGAGGGAAAACAATTTCGACGGTCTCCACCGTAAATAAACCGCGCGCTCCCAGGGATGGATAATCGTCCCTTGGGAGGCGTTCATTCGTCGCGTTATTTGCATTCTGGAATGTCGGATTTGGAGCTGCTCTTTTGGTGTTTGCTTTGGAAATTGTCTAAGATTTTCTTCTGAGTGCTAGAAGATGATTTACATTTATATACATATGATGGTTACATCATATACAGGGTGGGCCACCTAAATATCTCTTCTAATTGCGGAGGTACATAAACAATTTTTCTTTGCTATTTCAATGGTTTGGAAAAAGCTATAATACTGCAAAAAAAAAATCTTTTTCTAAAGTAATTTTGTTCGAAGTTTTCAAGGTCGTCGACGATTTTTGCTTATAATTGTATAATTTTTTTTTTATTGAATTGAGTAACTTATGTAAAAATACATTCGGAGATGTACATTATATGACCATCGAAATCAAAAGTTAAATGGCAAATTTTTGTCTATCGAGATTTTATCGACGATGACGTCATCCGGGAATGACACACAATGGAATGATTAATATTGCGGACAAGATCGTACCACGTGTTGCGCGTACGGGCCAGTGCTGCCGAAAATAACTAGATCGGGCTGATTGAACTAGAAATCGACCTATTTCCAACAATTATTATTCCGTGAAATTTTTATTATTTTATATTCCGTGAAAGTCGACGCCGCGAAATTCCGGCCGTTCGCAGACGCGGCGGAGCGTGTCGCGGGAGTTTCACGGCGAGTGTTCGAGCGGAAACTCTCTCTCTCCCCTCCCCCCAACGCTTCGCCGTTTAACGGCGGCCGCCCGTTCATCGCGTTCGCGAACATCGCCGTGAAATAGGGAAACTGCGGAACTTTTCGGATCCGCGGCTATTTTCGAAAATATTACCCGCGATCGCGCGAGCGAGTCTCACGGTTTAAATGAGCGAGCGAGCGCGAGCGCGAGCTGTTGGAATTACGGCGCTTGTTGCCGCGCTCCGCCGAATTCCGCGCAGCTGCCTCGGCGCTATTCTTTTTTAGGCGGGGGTCTTTGTGGAAAAATCATTGCCGCCGGCTCGAGCAATTGGAGGCTGACGAATTCTCGATGCCGGATATTCTGTTAACGCGAGCCGCCACCGCAAGAATTTCGCGTAGAATTCGAGCATCGCGGCGATGCAAATGCTGTTTCGCTTTTTAAATAGCTCTTGGAATTGTTGAAATTTTTTTTGTGATAATGCGGTGATATATGTTTATTAGTTTTGGTTTATTGTGTGGGAGAATTGAATAAAATATTGGAGGAGGAGGTTGGATAAAATAATGTCATAATGTTATTAAATTATTTTTAGTATCATTCATGACGGCTGACAACTATATATTTTATTATAATACAGTATTAAGTCAAATAATTAAATTCAAGTGAATTACAGTAACCCAATTCATTTAACATTAAAATACTGCTACAATTATCGTTACAATATTATTACAATTACCGTCACAATATTACCACAATTATTATTACAATATCATTACAATTATCATTACAATGTTATCACAATCATCATTACAATATTATTACAATTACCATTCTAACCTCACTACAATTATCACTACAATATTACTAAACAATCCAATAAAACTCCCATTACCCAACAATAATAAACTTCACCCCGCTATTATTAAACTATTAACCGCAAACTATCCGCGAACGATTCTCCTCTATCCACAAAGAAGAATCGTTGATACAAAAGTTCCAAACTCGGACATCCCTAATTGCGCGATCCGATTCGCAGCCAAGCACGGTCAGGCGGCGGTAAACGCGCTTCCGCCTAATAAGTAATAAGTCTGTGCAGCGCTGTCCATATCCCTGCCAGGAAAAATTGTCTCGTGAATAATCGAGGCCGTGCTCGTCGAAGTTAGCCGTGCATCTTGAACAAACCTGTTTCTATTATTAACCGGCTGTGCATACGGCGTACGGAGAGACAAAGAGCGAGAGAGAGAGAGAGAGATGTGGAAGCTCTAGCTATATTTATATAGCTCTCTTTCGCTTTCATTCTTTCGTTCTCTCTTTCACTCTTGATAGAGCGAGAGAGGGAGAGAGAAAGCGAGAGAGAGAGAAGGAGAGAGAGAGAGAGAGATGTGGAAGCTCTAGCTATATTTATATATATCTCTTTTGCGATTTCATTCTCTTTCTCTCTTTCATTGCTTCGAGAGAGAGAGAGAGAGAGAGAGATGTGGTAACTCTAGCTCTATTTATATATCTCCCTCTTTCACTTTCATTTCCTCCCTCCCTCTCGCACCCTCTCTCTCTCTAACTTCCTGTCTGTCTTTCTCTCTCTCTCTCTCTCTCTCGATAGTTTCCACCGTCAATCATCGAGTCGTGATTCGTAGCCGAGCACCGACTCGATCCGTCGGTTACTATTTCGAGATCGTTTCGATCGATCGGCTGGGGATCCCAGACCTAACCCACCGGTGTAGCGGAGCCATATTCGTGCCTAGTTGAACAGAGAGAGAGAGAGAGAGAGCGAGAGAGCAAAAGAGCGTGAGAGAGAAAGACAGAGATAGAAGAGCGCTGGA
Organism: Augochlora pura; assembly: GCF_028453695.1. Lineage (NCBI taxonomy): Eukaryota > Metazoa > Arthropoda > Insecta > Hymenoptera > Halictidae > Augochlora > Augochlora pura. The sequence goes on along the minus strand of NC_135774.1, from coordinate 29,584,546 downwards.
GAAAGAGAGAGAGGGACTCGGACTAGCTGCCCGACCGCGCGTATCGATCCCCTCTATTATTAGTCCTCGTCGGCGACGACCCCCATTAGAATCGTCAGAAACGACGCCCGTAACTCTTTTCAGACTTCGTTATCGGGTGTTACACGCCGGATAACGCCTTTGACGTGACTGTCGCCGATACCGCCGCCTCCGCGACACTGTCCATGCCACACTGTCCACGACGTTCTCGCGAGGCTTCCTTGGTTCCACGCGGAGAACAGTTTGGCAGACACAGTCCATCTGCAGCTGACTGCTTCTAAGAACTGTCTTTTTATATCTCGGACCGAATTCGAGCCGATCCTCTCCGAAAAAGACCGAATAATCGCGTCGTTCCTCGGCTAAGACCGGTGACAGTAGTATAAGTCAATGGAAAGTCAGACGAGTAACGCGATGAAGGTGAACGCCTATCGATTGCGATATTGCCACCTGCTCTACGACCTGGGTACTATTTTTTACTGCTAGTGGATAGTGTTTTCTTACTGCCCGCTTTAGGATTTTATCATAACTCGCATAGGAAATTAGTTATAATTATAATAATGTTGTAATGATCGTTGGCTGTTACTGTAGAATCTTTGATGAGAATCTTCTTGATCTTTGATCTAGAATAACTCGGTGAAAAAAAATCGTAGGATCGTGTAACTTAGCTCGTTCAAAAGGGTGAAGTCTCTAGTTTAAAACACCTGAATTCGTTTTGCAAAAAAAAAATTTTTATTACCTCATGATTTTGATAAATTCAATGCGCGATATTCGGAGATTTTTACTTGATTTTATGACTTTCGATGGCTCTGTGGAGCTGAAAAAATTTTATTCGCGACTTTAACCAACGCAGATTTGTAGGTTAGAGTGTCCTCTTTCAGATAGGACCTCGACCAACCGGCCACGATTTTTTCTCGCGACTCGCCGTCGTCTCCAACGCGAAGCGCGCCGCGGGAAGCGCTGTTTCGCTATATTCAATGCAGCTCCTTTCGACTTGTTTATACAGTTTTCGAGTCGCTTAAATGTTCGCTTACGCGGGATGAATTCGCGGAATGCACTTCCCGTGTTCCTTTCATTTTCCCCGCTTCTGTCGCTTTAATAAGTTATTCGAACTTCTAAATGAATGGAAATCGAGTCGAAAGTTCGCGCCGAGCCGACGGCGGCTGGATATTTCAATTCGTACGACTTTCACTGGTTCGTTTGTAAATTTTACGTGAAATTTGGTCCAACGTCGATCCTATTATAGAAACGGTCACCCTTCCGGCACGGTGGAACTTGAACGTTTCCCTTGAACTTACCGCGAACTATCGGTGCACGCCGCGATCTTTCCGATCGGGGTGGAATGAATTAACAAGTCCAGGAGAGTCGGCGCAGAAAATAGACGAACGGATTCGATTATTTTCCGATTCGTGGTAGAGGATATTAATTGTTTGCAACGATACTTACAAATCAATGAAAAATAAATTTTATTATATTTTAGTCAGTTGAAAAGATATTTTACTTAGTTAGGAAAAAATCTTACTTAGTTAGAAAGATATCTTATTTACTTATAAAGATATATTATACAAACAATTCCCAGAACCTAGCTTAGACCATCACAGTCCAAAATTCCTCTTGGCCGTGATATCAGCGTTCAAGATTTTTGTTGCAAGCCGTCGGTAGGGATCCGCCGCGCGCCCGGCCGAGCTTAAGCCAGCGCTCGCGTAGAACCCGCAGGCGGCAACGGCTCGAGGGCCGCGGCAGCAAACCCTCTCGAAAACCGCTCGCGGTTTTGTCGGACGAGTTGCAGCAGCCCGACAGGGACAGGGGCCGAACAATGCCGTGGTTCCACGCGCGCGCGCGCGCTCGCTCGGCGCCTCGCGGCTTCCACCCAAGATATTGCTACGTGTTTTCTTCGGGCCAGCTGCCGCGCGCGTAGGCGTCCCCGAATCCAGGGGCGAACGGAACAAAGCCGGATCTCATGAATTTTGTTCGCCAGGTGTCCCCCCTGTTCCCCCCCTCCCTCCCTCCCGCCGCCGCGCGGCACCATTGTTCGCCGGCGATGTGTCGCGGATAACCCGACGGAGACCTCGGCGAATTCTGATCGGCATGCAACGAACACCGATCCTCTCCCTTCTCCCTCCCTCCCTCTCCCTTCCCACTCCGCCCCCCTTTACGGTTGATCTCGCGCTCCGCATTCCTCGAATTACACGGGACACGCCGCCGGCTAGCTAAACCGAACCAATATCGACCGAATCGCGAGAGCCCGTAGTCGGCCGCGCGACGTCTTCGGTTCAACCGTAACCCGGAACACACCGTCGAATCACCGACGCCAGATGCACCCTGTGCGCCCTGTGCACACCGTGTGGCTGGTTCGATTCACGGAACCGTCTCTCGCCGGCCTGCAAAGTATGAAGGGGAATCGATAACCGAGACACGTCGTTTCTTGGCTTCGACGCGTCTACCTCGGCTGATATTCGGAATTTGAAAATTCTGTGTGGAAATCCGGGAATTTTTGTTGCATGTGAAATTAGTATAGATTTGTAGGTTGGAGTTTGCTGTTTGGAATGATGTCTTGAAAGTTTAGTTTTGAATTTTTTTTGGAGGCTTGATGGTGTTGAGAAAAAATTGTATGACTAGGCTCGACTATTTTGTGAATATAAAGCTTGGAGAATTTTTCTCGAGAATGCGATTTATGCTAGGTTATAGATTAGGGTCTCCTCTTTGTAATGACGTATTCAAAGTCTATTTTCGATTTTTTTTTGTGGTTTTGACGCTGTCGTAACGAAAGGGGTGGAATGGAGTGAAAATTGTATCGCCAGGCTGGACTACTTTATCAATAAGAAAATTGGTGGAAAGCTCAGAAAATTTTTCTAGTGAATGCAATTTATGCTAGGTTATAGATTAGGGTCTCCTCTTTACAATGACGTATTCAAAGTCTATTTTCGATTTTTTTTGTAGTTTTGACACTGTCGTAACGAAAGGGGTGAAATGAAAAATTTTCCGCTGTTGGAAAACCCGGTCTCCCATCGCAAAAGCGGGACTTCCGGTCCCTGGTACGAAAATCCGTGTGAAAATTACGGGTCTCGCTCGTTTCCTTCGCCGCGGTACAACCTCGCGGCCCGCAGTCTTCCCCGTGGCTGGTTATTTAAATTTCAGCGGGAAATTCAAAGCCGCCTGTGTGATCCCATTCTGTCTGATTTTTCGCGGCGCCGCTTTTTTTCCCCCGTTAACGAGAAAAACCGCGGCGGCGTACCGCGCGCGTCAAAGCGAGTCGCCAAGCGTTTGACGGGGCGGCCGGGTTCCCCCCCGAAGGGGGAGGAAGGAACCGGGTGTCTCATTTCCGGCGGAAACTATATTTTACACTCCTTGGCGAACCGCGCGGTTTATCAACTTTCCATCGAACTGCAAATTTTTTTAATTTTCTTTTTAATTCCATTGAATTTTGATTTTAATTCCATTGAATTTTCTTTTTAATTCCATTGAATTTTGATTTTAATTCCATTGAATTTTGATTTTAATTCCATTGAATTTTGATTTTAATTCCATTGAATTTTCTTTTTAATTTTATTGAACTTTAGTTGCAATTTTAATTCATTGTAACAAATCCGAGACATAATGGCGTAATGGCGATTTACGAATATCATTTTTGAGCAATATACGTCGTAAATAAAGTCACATTAGTGAACATAATTTTCCGGTAGACCTAATATAAAAACAGTCGGCCCTCGCCATTTTGCCGCGCGATTTTTCTAATGCGAGCGAAGGGCGTCCCGTTGAAAACACAGCCGAGCGATTATTTTGAAAATTTTACCATCCGCCGACGACGCTGGTCCGCGGATATTTTTCAAGCTGGCGCAATTTCCGTGTCGGCGCTCTTCAATTCTTTAAACGCCGGAATGTTTAACTATCTTCGTTCCCCGATCGTTTCCGCGCGCGCAATCTTTCCTCTCCGATGTTTTTCCGCCGCCGTTTAAATTATTAAATCTCTTTCGGTCCACTCTGTTTTTCCATCAGCCGCGTGCCCGTCCGCTGTCGCGCGATATTTATTTATTTTGGAATGTTAACGAAAGAACGTTTAATGGCTCGTTCGGATTCACGGAAACCAACGATGGCATAAAAATCATATATTTTTCAAAAAATTCATTGTCGATCTGAAGTAACTAAATGATTTTTTAAAGAGAATGAGAGGGCGAATCAATTTGTAGATAAATAATATATAGTTGCGTTAAGAATATCGCTAGGATTTTGTTTTGTAGATTAATAGAGAGATGTTTTATCAATTTTCAGCATTGTAACTTGGAAATTGTGTGCTGATTAATACGGATACTTTCGTGTCACGCGCCCTAAATTTTTTATTCCAACGTAGGAGAATTCTACTATAGACCAAACCAGCCTCAGATTCGGCCGCCCAAAAATCCGGCAACATTATGTTAATCCGCGAAGATTCGCTCGAGTTCCGAAGAAATTGGAAAAGATCGTAAACATATCTAGGTTAACGGGGCTCCATCGTTTCCCGCACTGTTTCTATCCTCGTTCTCCGCGAGGAATCCGGGAGATCTATGTCGTTGCTCGGGATGGAACGGATAAGAGACCGGGAACGAGAGGGAGAGACAGGGATAGACAGATAGATAGTTGGGTAGATAAATAAATAAATAGATAGATATACATATAGATAGATAGATAGACAGATAAAGAGACAGAGAGAGAGAGAGAGGTAGAAAGCTAGAGAGTAACAAATAGAGGGGTAGAGGGACGTATAGAGTGAGAGATATAAAGATAGAGATGACGAAAGAGAAAGAGAGATACAATGAGACCGAGAAAGAGAGAGGGGGTGAGGGAGAAAGAGGTAGGAAGTTCGAGATGGAAGGCTAAGGCGAAATCGCACGCGACAAGAGAAACGAGCCGATCGTTACCGGAAAATAGGAACATCGGAGCCGTAGGAATATCGGGGTCGGGCGGAGCCGTTTGCCGGGGCGTTTCATTGGAACAAATCGCGGCCGATCTCTCCCGCAGGATCTCTAATACGGCGAGTGCAACCCTTAATATTTCTCCGTTTCCGCGAGGCAGCGCGCATCACTTCCGGCTCGGCACTGCCGCGCTCTTCTCGGCTTCGTCTATCGGCGACCCGTCGCCGTCCTTTATCCACCTCCGGCGGAACCGTCCGCGAGACAATGGCCGCGATGCGTCTTTGCCGTCCGCGGCCCCGGCCTCTCTTCCGTCTTTATTTCGCCGTTGATCTTCGTCCTGGATCGTCTCTCCCCTCCTCCTCCTCCTCGTCGTCGACCCAATTTCTCACGGGTCACGGGATTCCCGACGTTCTTTAATCCGGCGGGAACGCGAGCCTCGAGATTCCACGAGGGAGAATGCCTCTCGACGAGCCCCGCATTTTCTCTATTTCCCCCTCTTGCCCCGCGCTCTGCCCACCGGTCCTAGCGCGCGTTCGGTTCCGAGTGCATTAGACAAGATCGCACGCTCCGAGGAACACGGTGCGGATGGATCGCGTCTCGGTTCTCCTCGTTACGACGATTTCTCGTCCGTTCGAGCGGTTTTTCAATCTCCTGTCGGTCTCGCAGATGCGACGAAATCGATTCTAAACATGCCTATCCGACTATTTTTATTTATACAATCACATTTTTACAATGTAAATAATTATTATTCAGTCACAATTGTTACTTACTGAAGTGGAGAGATCAATCTTGAGTACGTACAATTTTCTCCTAAATAATGTACATTACTTTATAGTCCTGTGCCTAAGTATAATCGACTAGCAAAAAATCGCTAAATTTATAAACAAATCCGCAATCTACCAGTCTATTATTCACCCTATAATCTCAATTAAACTCTCACCTAACACCCCAGACTAATATTCAATCGATACAAGCAATATATCGTCTAGAACATCGAAATTTCCCATTTTTGACGCCAGGGTGGCGTCATCGGTCACTCGCGCGCCCTCACGATTTTCGATGAAGATGAAAACGACCCTGTCGGATAAAGCTCGCCATGACGAGCGCGTCTACGACGTCCTCCGAAGGATCGTCCCCGGGATCGAGGTACCACGGACGGAGAATAGCGGACAATTTATCGCGGGACGATCGGACGATTTCTTGCTCGCGACGGGTATATTACATTAGAGGCGTAGCGGACGATAAACAACGCCGGATCGAGAGAGAGAGGAGAGAGAGAGAGCACAGGGTTTTCTACGCTCGCGGGGAATCCGTGCGCGCCTCCCGCGGGCTTCGAGTTATTACATTCCCCGACACGGCAGCGCGGGGGATCGGACAAAAGGATGTGCAAGAAGACCCAACGCGCGGCGCCGTCGACGGGAAATATGGCGCGCCGAGTGTATCGGGAAAATTGTAGCACGTGTCGCGACACGGATCCGACGCGGTTAAATGAAAATTGAACCGACAACGGCAGCCGCGCGCGCGCGCGCGCCTTGTTCGACCGATTCCGCGGAGAATTCCGAACGCCGAGGCCAGACGGAGCCCGGCCCGGCCCCGGCCCGCAATCTGCACGATTGCACTGAATCACGGGCTCTCCTCTCTCGGACCCGCCGTTCGTCTTCCCGGCCTCCTGCATCCTTTAAGACGCCGGGATTTATACCGGCCCGGGGGAACCGCCGAAACGAAGCGCCTCCCGATGCGTATCGCGTCCATTAATCGTGGCCCCGCGACCACTCCGAAACATTCTTTAACCCCCTGAACGATCCTAATGCGAAAACTTCCGCCGAACACTCTCTAGTGCCGCTGACAACTTTAATGAAATATTCTTCAAAGCTTTCGTCTCATTTTATCGCTTTGCTGTCTGTTCATTAGACGTCGGCTGAGTTCTCTTGTTGAATTGAATATTATATAACAGGTGATTTATTTCGCAGAAAGTGTGCATATTTTTAGGCTTGGACTCTGTTTCACGAACTTGTTTCTACTGTAAATCTAAGATAATTTTTCTGGCTTATAGTATTTCTATTGTACAAGGCAAACAGCGTTTGATTTATATGAAATTGAGTCTTGCGACTTGTACAATAGTTAGAGTATTAACAAGTTCTTGAATCTAGACTTCGATGGTATTAATATTATTTTGCATATAGAAAACAGCCCTACATTCCCACAAATTTAATTATTTCTTTACAAATCTGTCGCTTAACCTGTGTCCCGATTTTTCACTTGATTATTAACTCTAAACTGTTCATTTCCAACTAACCGCTCGAAAGACCGCTCCGCGAAATACTTTACGAAATAGAGGAGTTCCAAGCGCGCAAAATGCCGCGGAATTGATAAAATACAAAGTTTAATCAAACCCCGACGCAGCAGCGCCGCGCTTTCCCGTGCCCGGGCCATTCATCAAGGAAATTGAATTTTATTTACAGTCGGTTCCATTTTCCGCGGGAAAGCGGCTTCGACGGTCTGCGGGTTCGGGCTAGTCGCCGGCAGAATCGGCCGGCAATAGTCAGCCCGGTCGAACGGTTCCAATCAATAACTTATGTGCCCTACAAATCACCTAACCCCGCGAAAATGAAGTTATCCCGGCGACGATGAACGTCGATTTACATCGCGCTACGCTGTCAATTATTTTGCGCTTAACCGCTTTATTCGACGCAGTGAAAAATGGTGGGAATATCACCTTTAACTCCTTGACGTGCTATTTTCTTCATTGTTACGAGGACGGGGACTTTTTCTACTGTAATTATTTCACAAAATGAAAAGGAATATTTTAGCAATATTTATCGCGTTTGTCTTCATTTATTTAAATAGTTAAATATTGGTGACAAGAGGCCAGGTTTAAAAGAACGGAATAACATTTCTGTTCCGTTATTAGAAAAGAACATATGGCTGTATTTATGGCAGTTTTACTTCGCGAAAAACGCCGACCAAACAGCATCCTAAGTTCCCAGAAAAAAGTCCACGACCGTGATAGTCGGTCGCGAGCCCCTGCAACACGGGGTTCGATCGATTAGAAAAATCGAATCTCGGCTCGCGTCTACGTCAAAGCTTTTCACGCTGCGGATGCGAAAGGATTCCGCAGCCGGTGGCCGTGCAGCGCCGGGAAAACAGTAATCTCGAAAATAGAGCCGCTTTGATATCGACCTGTATCTCCGGGACACGAAGGGAAAAAGGTCGTCCGAGCGATAAAACTGCAAAAAAGGAAGAGAGAAAGAGAGAAAGAAAGAGAGAAAGAGAGAGAGAAACAAAAACGTGGCCGGAGGGAGCCTTTGTGCGCTGCTGGCAGGCGCGTTCCGCGACGACTGCGAACTATCTCTGCCGGCGCACCGATTAGAAAAGTTCGCGGGGATTTTCCGGGGCGTGGGCGCGTTTCAAAAAAAAAGAAAGAAAAAGAAAAATTCTCAAATCTCCCCGGCATTGTCTCGCGGCGGTTTATCGCCGCGCCATTGTCCCCGGCCGCTTAATGAAATTCGCGGCGCGCGGGGTCCTCGGTGAAATGCGCGCCGAGACGCCGGCGTCGCGCCGAATTCGGCGCAACGTTTCCGCGCGGAACCGGTCGGCTTTATTAACCCTTTCGCTACGGAGAATATTACCGAGTAGTTGACGATAAGGTACAGAATGTTACGAAGTCTTTTATTGTTACCTGAATTTTAGGAGATTTATAATAATAAGCAGTTATATACGAATGTTCATCTGTTCCTTTAAGTAAAAATCAAACTTAATTCTCACGTCACTAATATTTCTATACATTTCAGTAGATGCAAGCACACAATAAATAAATAATTCCTTTTTCTTCTAAGAAATTTTCGCGATTGAAAAAATTCTAGTCATAGTAATTACAAAGATAATGATACAGTAAGGGGTTGAATGGCTCTCCAAGGAACCTCAACGCTGCTCGCAGCTCGCTTTAGAAGAGCAATCCTCGCGGCGCCGTCGAAGACGAACGGCCGCCGTCCGTCGACGCAGAATGGAATCCGAGAAGGGCGACGACGACGACGACGGGGCGACGCGCCGTTTAATTAACCCCGATACAGCCGTCAGCGGCCATACCGCCTCGCAATGTCCCCCGAATTTCCGCTTACTTTCCGCTCGAACCGCGAGTTATTTCGGACGGCGACGCGACGGCCTCCGTAATTCCCGCCGCGCGCCGCGCGCAACCCCCTTCCTCCGCATACTTCCGGCCGCATAACATACCGCGGTTATGCTCTCCCCCGGCTACTCCTGTCTACCTTGAATCCAACGATCTTAGGGGGACGGCGACGCGATGCCTGACATTCTGCATGTTAATAAAGCAGCCGGCGGCCGCGTCGGCAACGCGACCGCGACGAATTTCTCGTGGCGGTAATTTTAATTCCGTGGCTGCTCGAATTGGCCGCCGCGGCCGCCATTTTCAACGAAAATGGGCGATCGTTGTGGATTGAAGGATTCGATGGGTTCAAGGAGGGATTGGAGGAGATTAAGAGGATTTAAAGATGGCGGTGCGGAGAAGACATTAATTAATTAAAATATTACTCAATAAACAATTTTTCACACTAATGAATAAATTGTTTAACGCTACGTGTAGCATACGAATTTAACCTAGATTGCCTCTACAAACACTGAAAAATATTTATTCTGAAAAATATTTATTCTAATTAATTAAAATATTACCCAATGAAGGAGTTATCACGCCAATAAATAAATTGTTTAACGCTGAATATAACGTACTATAATCTATCGTAAATTGCCTCCAAACATTGGGGATCGCCACTAAATATATTATTGTTGCTCCACAGTGTAGATTGGTAGTGCATGCAACTTTCTCGAAGAGGAAGTTGTAAAAGACGAGTCGAAAAGCGCATCGCGTTGTTCTCGGGCTGTGCACGTTACGCGAAAGATCGCGGTAGGGAATGATTAATGGAAGCAGGGAAATTCGGCAGGCCGAGACTATCGTTTTTGATGGATCGACTGATCTCGTTGATGGATCGCGGTATTACACGACTTCTTACTTACCATCCGGCGCGGGCTAATCCCAGGATCCCGCGAGCGTGCCGCGAATTTGTTCCAACTCGGAGTTTGATCGAGCGCCGGGTGATCCTCCCGTCAATTATCTCGGAGAGACGGAGAGCGGGCGAGCGAAGGAGAGAGATAAGAGAGAACGAGCGAAGAAAAGAGATAGAGAGAGAGAGAGAGAGAGAGAGAGAGAGGGCAAGCGAAGGAGAGAGAAAGAGAGAGCAAGGAAGCGAAGGAGAGAGAAATAGAGAGAGCAAGCGAAGGAGAGAGAAATAGAGAGAGAAAGCGTAGAATAGAGAGAGAGAGAGAGAGAGAGAGAGAGAGTGGAAAGGATAGATGGAGAGCGGCGTCTTATAAGCGACGTGAACGGTGTTATTAAATCACGCGCCGCTTCCAATAAAAAACTACTTCATCGTTTATCGCAGGCCCGTTACTTAACATTCGCCGATCAATTATTTATTAAGATCTTCAGCAAGACGTCAGGCACGAAAGCACGAATTTAAATATTCCTCACAGCTCGGCGAGCATAATTTTTAAAACAGGAAGCCTTCTTCAGTATCCGGCAGCCTTTTAACACTTCGACTGACTCGTGAAAAGCCGGAGGATATTTCCAAGTATTTTATTTAATCGAGTTAAAAGCAATTAATTTTGCAGCGTGCTTCTAATAAAATTGAAAGAAGACGTAATAGTTACAAAATTATAATCAATATCATAGAAAAGTTTGGAACAAAATTTGGCCAAGTTTGATTATTAATAATTCCGCGAAAAGTTATTCTAGCAGAATGATTCTTTTTTTAAATAGAAGATCGAACCTTCTTCTTTAAAACAGTATTATTTATCTAATATTTAATCAGCTTCAATATTGTATATCTAAATTTCTTTCCACCCTTGCCACCACAACCCTTAAAAATTCAAAGCCTCGTCAGCCGTATTAAAAACAGCAAAGTTTGACAAAATGCGCAGAAGCGCCAAAATTTTCTACAGCGATTCCGTTTACGACAAAATAATGTTCCAACCTTCCTCTTTCAGTCAAAAAAAGCGCAACTGTTCAGCGATTTTTTCCCTCGTAGTTACAGCACGTCGACGCAACCCAGATACGGGGGCAGCGAAAGCGTCGACGAGGGACGCAGCTGCGGCTGGAAAAACATCCCCCCGTGGCATTAGGGAAACGAAAGCAACGGGATTTATGGGGCGATCCGTAAAGGGGAGGGGGGAAGGGACCGCCGAAATTCGAGAAGCGAGCCAAAACGTTCCGAGCATCGAACTTGTCCATTAGCGAGGACTCCCGGTTCCGTTAACAAGCTTGCAGGAAGCTCTCGGTTGGAGATCGTGGAAGAAAAGGGGTGCGAAGGAGCCGGGTGTGTCGGGAGGCGGCGAGGTCCGTCGCGAGAAATCCTCGAGTACACGCGGAAGCACTTGTGGCCCTACGGCCGCCGACCGAGGGTGGATCGCGCGGGAACAATGTTGCTCTCGTTTCCTCTCGCCCAGAAACATTGTTCCCGGCCTCTCTGCACCGCGAGCAGCACCGCCGGCTTCCGTTTCTTTTTCACTTCTCCACGGGGAATTCCTGCTTCCATCTTACGGCCGATGTACTGGGTGGACGCCACTCTTTCGGCTTTCTATTTTTTACACCAAGAAGCGCTTCTTTTGTTGTCATTTTGGCTTGAGCCTTTGATCGACAGAAAGGATTTTTATAAAGTTTTTATAAAGCAGATGCAATTCGTTGACGAGGTTATGTTCCAATGTCGAAGAATTTTCGGTTGAATTTTAAAATTGTAAAATTTTAAAATCCTATAAAATTTTAAAATTTCTTCGCGAACGTAAAACTTGTTTATCGTAAATCGATGAAATTAAGCTGAGAAATGTCACCGGTCCACCGTAGATTTTTCGATCTACTTTCCGCGAAGCATAGACGCGGTATCAGGTTACGACGACGTTCGACGTTCACCCGGCGAAGTGTGCCCCGAACAGGCTTCCAGATTCCCCGTTCGCTTTGGGGAGCTCTTAAAACATCGAACGAGCCCCTCGCGCGTGGTTCTTAATTTTCGCGGGCGCCGCCAAGCCCGCCTGGAAAGCGTCACGTTCGACCTCGTTCCGGCCGAGTGTTTTCCACGATCACGTACCACCGAACCAGCTTCCTCCGAACGGCCGCCATCTTCGCGGGACACCAGAAGAGGGAGGGGGGGGGGGGAGAGACACCCCCGAGTACGTCGCCAATAATCGCGTTTATGGCCGGGCTCAGTGAATTTCCAGTTCGTTTAATTGACGCTGGACCGGGCTAATGGAATTTCCGGGATTCTTCGGGACGACGAAAAACTTTTCGACAAATTCAAGGGGGGGCTCATACCATGATGTAAGACGCACGTTTTTTTTTATACCACTGTTACACTTGCACCCTTTGTCTTGATTTAGATAAGTTGTTAGTTAATATTGTTTTAGCTGAAACGAACCTAAACTAGCCCTCTCCAAGACGTCCAGTACCAACTAAAACGTTACCAAAACAAATTAAAATTAATAAAACAATATCAACACCTCTCTTACTCACATTTCATTAACCTAACAAGAATTGCGTAACCACACCAGTGCATCCGCCCTTCTTCTTACACGATGACTGCTGAAGCAACGTAGACGCGCGAAGAAGCCCTGCGAGGGTCGTCGCGCACTGAACAAAGCTTTGAAAGCGGGCCACGGCGATTCCAAACAAAAACTCGCATCCGAGGGAAACTTTAAACGGAAGTTGTAGCAGGGGTGGCGTGGAGCCTGGGGGGAAACGGGGACACGGTCGAAAAAAAGGGGAAGGAACTAGCTCGCCCTATAGGGTGAGAAAGAGAGAAAGAGGAGGAAAAGGACGGGGGAGGAGGTCGCCGAGTGGAAGGACGCGGTAATTAACCCCGGTTAAATGGAGATCCAGGCGGCGTCGGGCCGATTCGGGCCGGCGCCGTTTTCGCCGGGCCCGCGCCTCTCCTCTATTTAATTAGCGCGCCGGATCGAGGGCCAAGGATGGCCCGGGGTGGTTGTCGGCCTAACGAGGCGGCCTGGCCGCGTCCTCTTCTCGCGGCAGAGTGTTCTCTCTCTCAGAGAGACTCTCGGAGAGTCTCTCCTCTCCTCGAAGGTCTTCCTGTTTTTCGCGAACTGAAGCTGGAAGACCTATGAGCGATCTACAAGAGTTGTAAATCCTCGATTCCAAAATGACAGCGTTACTTAACCTACGACCACTTAACCCTTTCGCTCCGAGCGCCGCATATCCGCAACATCCAAATGATACTGTATACAAGTGCCATCTGTAGTCGATGACAGCATTTTTTGTAGGTCCTTTCATATTAACCCTTTCCACTCAATTACAATACAACAATTTTAACTGTAAATTTAGAATAACTTTTCTGGCTTACAATATTTTTATCTTATGCGACAAAGTGCACTTTCGTGCATGTGAAATTTATTCTCGTGATAGTTTCAATATTTTATATAACAATTTTAGCGGTGTCTCAGAGTCTCGGAGGGTTAAGGTGACAGAGCTGGCAGAAAGGCGAAGAGGTTATCGCCGGCTCTTTTCACCGTGGTATAAATACTATATTTTTAAAGAAAGTGTTGCAATTGAACTAAAGACTTGAATCTTACTTTATTTAGAAATTAGCAATTAATCTGTCGAGTATGTTCCGCTGGTTTACGGACGAACCGAGACGTCCGAGGACGTCGCGTCCGGTCGCGAGACCTCGTTGTGCAAAGCGTCGCGGCGTTGACAGACGCCGGTAACACCGTCTCAGACGATCTTAGAGAAAGCGTCGCCTCGAGATGGTGCGGCTCGCGGCGGATCGCCGCCGCCTCCCTCCGTCGATCCTCCGCCGTGGCGGCTTCTCGGATTCCCCGCGGGCCAAATTGCCGCGCGCCCCGGCTTCCACGGTGACGGCAAACACCAGGGCCGACCGCTGAGTGGTTGTTTATCAAGCCGACGGAGAACAAGCTGCCGCCGGAAAGAATCGGCTCGGGCTTGCGACGGCTCCGTTTCGACGATGCGACGATCGGCTTAGCCGCTTCAACGAATTTCTTCTCTCCTAGAGCTGCCGGAAGTGCACGTCCTATAGCATAATACCGTTGAAAATTATCCTGTGACGTGACTGCTTTATTTGATATATTTTATTGGTAATTATTCTGTATTTCGTGGTTTTTGTATTATTGTTGTCTTTTCTTATTTACTTGTTATGATTTTTTACTTATTTTTGTTTGCTTATTTATCATATGTATTCTGTCCTTTAATCATCGCTCTTCTTTACTCCTATCTGCTATTTATTTAACTATATTTATTAGCAATATTTAATCTGTCGTTGCCCCAGTAAGTAAACATTATTATTTTATAATAATATTACCACATAGTCACGTGGAGAATAATCCGTACATTATTTATTCCGACAGACAAAATATCGGCGAAAATCAGATTCCTCGAACCTAACCTCAATTAATAAAAATACAATAATTATCAATATAATAATATAGTATCAAATAAAACAACATTATATTCAGTCAATAAAAAAAATATTCGACAACATTATACTTAAGAGATTACTCCCAAAACAACCAACTCAAATACACATAACCTCAACACAACCAACACAAATACGAAGTGAATCACGCGCTGAAACGAACTCCCGAACAGAGGCCGCAAAAATCGTCCACCCCTCGGTAAGCGACCCCATTAGCCCACACGCGCAAACTTCGTTCATTCGGCATGCCGCGTGCATTCACCGAAAGTCGAACAAACAATCATTTGATAAAAGCTGAATAGGATAACTGTGGGGAGGGACGGTTCGCGTGGATTTTCGCGTGGGAGAGCAGCGTCGCGTCTCGATCGCTTATACGCCGACGCTGGGTCCATCAGCGTCGCTTATCTGGCGTCTAGCGTCGAAGAGACAGGGCGAGGGATCGATAGAGAAATAGCGATGCTGGCTAGAGAGAGAAAGAGAGAGAAAGAGAGAAAGAGAGAGAGAGTAGAAGGGGTGGAAGAGCGGCGCCAGTGGCGACTGCGAGAAGACGACGCCGATAAACCGGCGGTAAACCGGCGTCGAGACGTCTCGGCGCCTCTCCTCTCCGTCTCTATTCCCTTCTCTCTTCCTCTCGGTACCTCTCGCAGTCTCTCCCTTCCTCTCTTCCTCTCGCGGTCGCTCTCTTTCTCTCATCCACGCCGTGATTTTCCAACAAGCCGCGGCGACAACTTTATCCCGGCGACAATGGACAAAATGAGGCTCGCTTCCCTCGCTATATTACGTGTTTTTTCCTTCCACCGGGGGGAACTTCACCTCCGCCGGAGGTAACAACGACGGGCTTTCCGATCGACGTCCTAATCCCGGCGAGCTTAAGCCCGCCCACGCTTATGCATATGGAGCAGCCGCGGCTCGTTTATCTCTGATTTTTCTACGCCGTCTCGATCGCGGACTTCTCGATCCGACGGCTTCCTCAGACTTTCTTTCAGGGGACCTCGGTCGGATCGGGAGACTACCGACGTCTCTGGCGAGGTTTATACTTGCAACGTGTTATTTGATTTTGTGAAATAGTGGACGATTTATTACTGTGCGAGTGATTTTTATATAGCTTTTTTTCGGTGCAGATTTTAATGGAAAGTAAAGATTGTCGGAGTTCGATGGGAACTGTAAGAGTATTTGTGTGTGTATTTGTTTTCGTAATAGTTTTAATGAGCTGGGGGGAATGTGGCAATATTTGTGGTTTCTTTATTTGTTTTTTTGCATTTTTTGTTTTATTTATTCGGTGAGGTTATTGGCTGGAGATTTTTTATAGTATATAGTGATAGGAAAGCTTGTAATATAGAAATAATGGACAAAAATTGATCAACTTTGACTGACGATAACTCTGTAAGAAATCATCGTAGAACAATGAATCTTTTTTTAAATTAAAGCTCGAACTTTCCTCTTTAAAACAGTATTCCTATATCTTATATTCAACACACTCTAACCATTGCAATCATTTAAATAAGAAGCCATGTTCGTCACACTAAAAATGTTCAAGTTCGAGGAACTACACAGACTTTGCAAAATTTTTTTCAGAGACGCCGTTTCCACTAAAATAAAGTTCGATTCTTCCCCTTTAATTTAAAAAAAGAATCACCCGGCTGCGATTTTTTCCCGCAAAGTTACAGCAGTTTGAATCTACCCTTACACTTCAAGTACTCAAAAACCAAATAAGACAATCATTCTGTATAATTATATATTTAATTGCTGTATATAATTATATATTTTACTATCGTAGATAACTATATATCTCTCTGCAGTATGTATCTATATATTTCATTGCATATTTCTACGTAATCATATATTCCATAGCTCTATAAAATCATATATATAATTCCTCTATAAAATCACATATTTCATCGCTGCATAAAATCAGAAAGAAATTCCACGGAAAATCCAGACACTGAATTCAGTAAAAGTCGAACAGCCAATTCCATTGTTCCGATAAAAGTGGCCGAAAATCAAGGACGATCCACGTAGACCCGCAATATCCGGCGACAAGTCGGAAAGGACCTATCCGCAGGAAAGTACTATTAATACTGCCGCGTAAAAGCTGCGGAAACTGCGAGGGGGAGGGGAGGAGGAAGATGTTTCGGTTTCCCGATGCAATCCCGATGGATGTTTACTTTTACGATAATCGTATCCGTTTCGCTGCCGTCGGTTCCACGCCGCTGAGAATTATTCGAAAAACAGCTTTTGGAATCGGGAACAGAGCTCGCTCTCTATTCCCCCACCCCCTGGCTGGAAGTATTCCGGTTGTTCCGCTTGGTTCCGGCCGAGTCGTTTTATCCAGGAACGGTTCGTTTGCTCTAATAAACCGGTCCGAACGACGCACGATACTTCGAGCGGTAGAGAAAGCTCCAAAAATTTCTTTTATTGTTTTTTTGTGATATATTAGTAAGCTAGAATCTTTGTAATTGTGTAAATAATTGAGGAAAATCGAGGAAGTAATTTTTAACTTTTTTTTTTTGAGGACAGTGATTTCATTGCTTTTGGTGTCTCAAGTATTTTTCTGTTATATTACTGTGATCTTTGATATTAATTTATTCTATTTATTATTCAATTTATTATTAAATTGATTGAATTTATTATTCAATTGAGAGTATTGAGCATTTCTTATTTTGATTTTGATATGGTTTAATTATTTCTTGTATCGAATTGTTTTGCTACATCGAAGTTGGACAGCTATGGAGAACCTAACCTATACGTTCGACGAACTTTAAACTATAAACTTTTCTCAAGGAAGGTACAAGATGACTTTTCATCTCAACGGAGAATTATTCCATGAACCTTCCTCTATATTATCGCATTAAATAATAAAATTACTACAATATTTTTCTATTCAACAGAAAAACGATAATACTGCAATTATTATAACACAACCATACATTATTCATACGTCAATCGATTCCACCTCCCATGCTCTTTAAAAAATTACCAAAACACCCAGATCCAAAATTAATTAATTTACAAACAATTAACCTTCTCTCCTTCACCATAGAATCGAAGCACCATGCCAAAGTCCTCTCCGTTCGACGCGCGTGCATAGATACGCGGCGCGGAATCGTTCGCCCCGTGCGCGCGGGCCGGCCGCTTCGGATAACTTCGAATCGGATCGAACGCGGCCGTTATTACTTTTCACGACGCCGTAAACGGAATTTACGGGCTGAGAACCGTATAACGTTATTATCCGAAACGGTTATTTCCACCGGCGAAAGAGATTCACGGACACCGTATAAAAACCGATGCCGTGAGACCCGCCCGGCATCCCCCGCCGCGCGTACTCGATGATCCCCGTAACTTCGCGCGCGCGAGAGACGGCGAATTTATCGGGGACAAGCCGGGACTGTTCGGTCCGCGTATTACAGTCGGTCCCATAAGTATTTGTACCCTCGTTGCTTCTAAGAGAAATCTGTTGAAATCAAGGGACGCGCGTAAAACTTTGCTATAAACTTTTCATCATCTTATTTAATATTTTAAAGTTTTCTTATAATTTAGTATAATAAACTTTTTATCATCTTATTTAATATTTTAAAGTTTTCTTATAATTTAGTATAATATACTTTTTATCATCTTATTTAATATTTTAAAGTTTTCTTATAATTTAGTATAATAAACTTTATACGGTGTTAATATAAACTTATACTTTATAAATGAACTTTAAACGTTTATCGCAAAATCTGACATGTGTCCTTTGATTTCAACAAATTTCTCTTATAAGCAACGAGGATACGAATACTTATTAATACTTATTAATACTTCTCCACGAGTTTGCCAAAGTGTAATCCGATTAATCGATCGAAATGCAGCGCGCCCGGCTCCGGGGCATTATCATATTCGGCCACGGGATTATTTTATGAACACGGTTCTTCCCGGGGCTGCTACAGAATTCCGTTTGAACGGCGCGCGACCGTGTCCGGCACTGATCCACTTTTCGTTTCAATAATTCCCGGACGAATTAGCGGAAGTACTTGCCGCGATTTTGATTTGCTCCGCCGTCTGACGGCTCTATTAGCCGGAGACGAGCTTCAATCCTTTACGCTCGAACGGCGAAATTGTTACGTCGTTTGGAAAACAATTTTCTCGTTGCGAAACAACATGCAATAGTCTCCTTCTACTATTAAATAAACTTCGAACGTATCATAAAGCAATTAACATTAGTTGCATTCTGTTATTAAATAAACTTTAACAATGTCATAAAACAATGCACACTACTTCCATTTTATTGTCAAATTCTGTCACTCTTATAAAACAATATATACCGATCTCACTCTATCATTAACCAAACCCCATCAACACCATAAAACAATATACACTACTTTCATCTATTAAATAAATTCCATCGCTATTACAAAACAGTGTTAAATAAACTCCTTTTGTTGTTGCAAAACTATGTTGAATAAATTCTCTCGCAGTAACAAAACAATGTTAAATAAATTCTCTCGCAGTAACAAAACAGCAGAGAATCCCGCAATCGCGTTCTAACATTAAATAAATCTCGTCGCAGTTGCAATAAAACAACCGGCTCGTTCTAGTTTCAAATAACAAACAGCCACTGTTGCTCTCTTTCCCATGGAATCCGGCGGGGCTGGTATTCGCCGGAACAATCGCGCGTGCACCATAAATGTTCGCGAGACGATGATAACGGGGGTAGCGTCTGGAGGCGGCGGACGTTATCTAATGCCGGTGAGAAAACGCGGCATTCCACGGCCGCGTTTCCGTACGAAAATGAAACGCTGCGGGACCGTCCTCCTCGGTCCCGGGCGACGATGAAAAGTATTTTAATCTCGGGCGCGCGGCGCGTTCACGCGTGACGTCGTGTCGCGACCCGTTTCGCAGGCAAGGCGGAATGCGGCCCCGTCGGAATGCTGCGAGAGTCGAACACCGGAAACGGCCTCGCTGCTGGAACAATTTAAAGACGCGTCGGCTGTTGTGAAGATATTGTTAATTAATAGTGCACTGTGTCGAGACGAGTGTAAAATAATTTAAGAATACTTGTCAAATATACGGTGACTATTTTCACAGTAGAATCGGCGGAACGAGAAATTAATTGTATTTTTTAATTCTAGACGGTATCTGGGCCCTTAAACTATTGTTAATTAATAGTAGAATATATTGAGACAAATATAAAATAATTTATCAATATTTATAAAATATACGACAACTGATTCTTGGGTTTTGATCTCGTGAAGTGTAAGGGTAGATTCAAACTGCTGTAACTTTGCGAGAAAAAATCGCAGCCGGCTGATTCTTTTTTTAAACTAAAGAGGAAGGTTTGAACTTTATTATAGTGAAAACGGCGTTCCTGTGAAAAATTTTGTAAAGGTTGTGCATTTTTTCAAACTTGATAATTTTTAGTTAGAGGAATATGGCTTTGTATTTAAACAGTTGCGGTAGCAAGAATTCATGGAATTTTAAATCTGTAAATACTGTTTTAAAGTAGAGATTTCAAGCTTTAATTTAAAAAAAGAATCATCATCCTGCGACAATTCCTCTCAGAAATATCGTCGGTCAAAGTTAACCAATTTTTCGTCCAAAATGGGACGAAAGTCCTTAATTTCGTCCAATTAAAATAATCACAATATAAAAATACAAAAATAATATAAATACAATTAAAAAGCAAACAATAAATATACAGTTTCTTTCTCTTAAAAGAAATTATTGCAATCGATAAAATTCTAATCATCGTAATCGTAAAAGAAATAGTTGCGGTATCGGGTCGATCGGCAAGGCCCTTTGTGAAGGGAACAGGCGATTCCAAATTGGATTGTAGAAAATGGAAGCACGAGTACTATAGTAACGAGAAATAAGAATGAACAAGTAGAATGCACTTCTGCAGTAATATGACTTTGTTTGCGGACACTCGAGGCACCGGCCGGCTCCCATCGTCCGACCATTGTCTGCTCGTTCTACTTGCTGCCGGCAGTCAAATCTGCTTCTGTGAAATTTCTTTCTTCGCCGCTTCGATCCGTGGTCATTTATAAAAACCGGGGTTTAATGTACCTTGCACCGGCTGTATAATAACAGCTGCATTGTACCAAGTGTATTATATCAAGAGTATAATATCAATTGTATAATATTAATTGTATAATATCAGCTGTGTAATGTTGACTGTGTAATATTGACTGTATAATACTGACTGTATAATATTGACTGTATAATATCAACTGTATAATTCATATTAACTATATAATATCAACTGTATAATATTAATTATATAATATCAACTGTATAATTAATATTAACTATATAATATTAACTGTATAATATTAACTATATAATATCAAATGCATAATGCCGACAGCATGTCAACTGCATAATACCAACAGTATAATACTATCTGTATAACATTGACTCTATAATACTGACTGTATAATATCACCTATACAACATTAACAATAAAATATCGATCGCATGATACCAACCGTATAATACTGACTGCATAATACCTATTCATACCATAATGATCATCGCCGAATCGCGGGAATATATTTTACATAAATTTACGCGAATTATGAAATCAGCGGAGTAATATTATTAACGATTGTTTCGCAATGATTTCGCAGGTTCATCCAGTTCCAGAGTTGCGTGCGCGTTTTGAACAGCCAGCGGCAAGATGGCAGCGTTCGTGGCGAAGCAGATGGTCGGGAACAAGCTGAACGCGGTTAAAGGTGAGTCCCCATCAGAGATGTTTAATTTATTATTAATCGACGCGTTAACCGATTATACAACGAGGCACGCGAGTTGTTGACGATGCTCGATTAATTTAGGACGGATTGAGGATTGTCAAATTATTGCTGGGGATTGTTTAATAACGGGAGATAAACGAAGATATTGTAGGGAGAATGATACTTTCTATTTTCAAGGATAGGTGCTAGGTTATGGTTGCTGAATTCGATGATGATTTTAGGGGTTAGGATATAATACTTTCAGTTTAAAGAATATACAATAATATGTAATGTAGTTTAATATAAAATATGATATAATACAGAATAAAGTACAGTAAAATATAATAAAAACAATTAAATACAATACGATACAATGACATAGAATACAATAGATTACAATGCAAGGCAATACAATATGATACAATACAATATAATAAAATAAAATACAATACAACACCATACAATAAAACACGATGCAAAACGATAAAATACAATGCAATATAATAAAACACAATGCAGTACAATAAAATAAAATACAACATACAATTAATGCCAGCTGCTCTCTTTTACCAAGTAGTACAATCAGAAAACAGTCGGCCGCGTTCCGTATTCGATTTCCAGCGTGCATTTAATTCCGACTTTCTCGAGAAAACGAAGCTCGATAAAATCAAGCGCAACTGCGGAATCCGTGGGCGGGGGAAGGGGGAGGGTTTCTAAAACGAGTTTCAACCTCCGGATCGCCGACGGTTATACCTGGTCGATCGGGACACCCGGTGGATCGTGTCCGAAACGCGGGCAACCCGCGACGGGTCACGTCCGAAACGGAACGCGTGCAGTTCGAACGGGCTTCGAACGGAATTTCCGCCGGCGGATCCCGGCGTCCCCCGGCCGCCCAGAATAATTGCCACTCGCACGAGCGCATAGGCGAATCCGCTGCGCGAGGCTCGCTCTTTCTTTTTTATTTTTTATTGGACGCGCGTTCTGGCTAAAGTTTGCTCGGAAAGGGGGGAGCGACCGGCCGCGGCGCGGAGTTTAATCTGGGAGAATCGCGCGATTCAATCGGGGAACGGAGAGTCTATGACCGACAGGGCGTTTCGATCAGAGTTAGGCTTGGCTCGAAGTTCAAGTCTTCCTTTCGACTTTTCTTTTTTTAAGCGGCCAAGGGAGCTCTCTTCGCGAGAACTCTTCGCGAGAAACGGAGCCGAGATGACGCGAAATCGAGCCGCGAACTTAGCTTGAAAATCGAGCGATTTGAGTTTTTATTGCCGTCGCGATAAGTAGGTCGAAGAAATGGGAAAAAGACGACGATGGTAGGTTGATTTTTGTGGGTATTAAAATAGCAGTGGGGATGTGGAAAAATATGATAATAATACTGTATTGATAGGGGTTGTAATAAGGATATTACAAATGACATCGATAGGGATATTAATAATAATATTGAATGACAATGTTGGTGATATAAAGGAGCATTTTCAAAGAGATATTATTGAAGCAATAAATATATATCTTGTTCCAGCAAAAATATCCAAGCCCAGCCCATGGTTCACAATGAATTGATATGTTTCGCCGCGAATAAAAACCTCATTATAAATGCAGATGTGTACATTAAACTTATCGGAAAACGCGGTTCGCAAATACCGATATCAATTATCGTTGACCAAAATCAAATTCTGATCGTCGATAATGGTTATATTCGTAAGCAATATAAATTGTGGTTGCACGTTATGGTTATTCATAACCAAACACACGCACACGGTTTTCTCCGATCCCGATGCTTATTTGCAACCAATTAACATTCTCGGCGTCGCGAAATGTTGTTTGTAAAAAATACGGTTCGCATCGTTCGCAGATGGATATTTGTAATTGACAATAATTTTCGTTATTGGTAATTTATTATTCGTAGGTAATCAATATTATAAGGGTATCTGATGGTTATTTGTAACTATTTATGTTTTCTGTAATAGTTATTTGAAATCGAAAACTATTTCTGTTTTCTGTAACCATTATAACAATTATTTGTAACCAAATACTATTTCTGGTTCCTGGAAAAATTATTTGTAACCAGAATCTATTTCCGCCATCTCTAACGATTATTTATAACAAAAAACTTTTTTCATTTCCCACGACAATTATTTGAAACCAAAAACTATTTCCACCACCTCCAATAATTATTTCCATCAAAAACCTATAAATTTCCATCACCACTACCCTATACTCTTAACCAAAGAAAATCTCGTCTTATCCAGCAATTAATCGGCAACCGAAATCACTGTTAGACAAAGATTTAAACGCTATCCCATGAATATCTCCAGGTTTTTGATCGCGGCAGTTACGACGACGGTCCCCGTTGAAATCTCGTCCCGCGATAAATCTCCGCGCGTTGTTTGGAATCCGGGCCGCTTCCCAGCTTTATTCTCGCAACAGCACTTTATTGCGCCGCTCAAGACGATGCTTATGGAAACTCGGATCTTTATGAATCTACAAGAGACTTCTGCGCGCCGCGGCGGCGACGGTGCCCCCGAGGATTTATCCGTCGTTCAGTGCGTTTACTATTCCGAAAGCGGGACCTTGTAATTTAGCTTCCTAATATCGCGCAATACAGCCCCCTCCCCTGTCCAGGCAACTTTCCACCACGGAAATACACCGTCAGGCTCGAAAACACCGTGAATTATCGCTGGCATTGTTCGACTTCGCTGCCAGTTCATTTTTCTCCCTGACGCAAATATATACGTAGCATTAATTTAGTATACGGTATATATTTAATATAGTATATGTTTAATTATTTTTTATATCGTCTATTAAAATATTGTTTTAATTGTCGAACGTGGTTATATGAGAAAAATAAGTGAAAATCGTCATTATTGTACAAGTCAGAAGGCTTTAATTTATTTAAAGGCTTTATTTTCTAATTATGATAAAATATCTTAATTCAATATATACATATGTATATTTAATACTCTTTATATCGTCTATTAAAATAGTGTTTCCAGACGTCTTCTAGACGTCTTATAAACGTCTTCAAGACTTTAAGTACTAATTAACAAAGACATCGTTGTTGAATAATACTTCTCTATTTCTTTTTTAATTGTTCAAGATACGTACGAAGTCACTAAATAACTTTCACATTACAAATCGAGAAAAAGGGCATCGATTCCCGAATTTTTTTTCGCATCGGGATCGCTGCCGCGCCGTTTCCCGCGGATCTCTTTGTTCAGCCGGCGGAACAACCGCGGCCCGAAACCGATTGAAACTTTCCGGGCATCCCCGGGAGCGATTAAACTTCGCTTTGAGAAGAGCTCGCGCGCCGAATTACGATTTTATAGAGAGAACGCGCGCGCGCAACGCCGGAGAAAATCGACGGCCCGGGATGATAAATGCGGCGAGCAGTTTCGTTCTTTTTCTTTTTCAAAGCCGCCTCTTGGTACACGCCGGCTTCCTAAACCTAGAAGATCGTCGTATTTGCGTTACGTACAGAATAATGAAACCGCGCGCTCCCGATGGATCGGCCGATGTTTGCCTCGTTACGCCGACGACGGGAGGGGGTGGGTGTTGGATTAATGGCAGAAAGCTGCCGTTTCATCGTCGCCTGTAACGCCGTCGGGAACGATAGAAAAGCCACGTTTCACCGTGTCTTAATATATTTCTTCGCGGCGGGAGAACGGGGATGATCGGTCTCTCTCTCTCTCTCTCTCTCGCTCGCTCTCTCTCTCTCGCTTTGGTAATTCGCGAGGCCGGAATTAAGATTGATCGTCGCTATGCCCGGGAACCGAAGAAAGCATTAGTCCAAATGACGAAGCAGCGTTCCCTCGACTTTGAAACTGATGGAAAAATACGAGCGACTCGTTGTTAATGTAACCCGCAGCCACCGCGAACGTCTGCCGCCACCACCCTACCACTGTTTTAAACTTCGACAGTCGATCGAGTTCGCTTCGCTTAAGGTAACCTTGTCATTTTTCATTAGGCTATTTTATAATGACAATAGTAATAAAATAGGAATCATTTTTTTAAAATAATAATAATAATAATACAATAAAAATATAATAATAATTATTATTGTTAGTAGTAGTAGTATTATTTTTTGTATTATTCCGCTTCCCTGCCCCAAAAAAAATAAAAAAATTAGTATTATTACTATACTAACACTACTACTAGTAATAGTAACTTAATAATTATATTATTATTATTATTGTAATATGACGAAATAAAATTCATAAAAACAGCTTACCGGAAACGGGACGTCGATCGTCGCCGCTCAGGATAGCCGTTCGATTAGGGGCCGAGCACGGTCGCCGGACACTTAATCATTGTTATTCAAGTTAGAATTACAAGTTAGCCGGTTAGGAGTGCGGGAATTGAAGGGAAAGAGTGGCGGCGGCGCGCGAGGCTGGCTTGTCGGCTTGCCGGCAGCTTGAACGATGGCCCGCAATAAAACTTGTGTCATTAAGGGAAAGTTTCAGCTGCCGACCCGGCCTCTACCCCCCGCACCCCGAAACCCTCCTCCCCTAGGGTTCGCCGCGGCAGCCCGCGAACACGGGAGAACGGCCGGAGAGAGTATCACGGGGAATCCGTAATGGGAAACGGGGACCTTCGTCAAGCCCCGTAGAGAGAGAGAGAGAGAGAGAGAGAGAGAGAGAGAGAGAGCCTCGAATCTTTCTTCGGGCCGACCCTTAACTCACTCGGACACCATCAATCCATCCTGGCCCATCGCGGCAGGCCGCTGCGAACAGGATCTCTTCAACTATGTACGGGGTGTAGGGAAAGATCGTGTCGTGGCTGAAATAGACGAATAATATAATATTAAATATATTTTTTAATGTGGAATTATTTTTTGATTTTTGGAGGCAGATCCATGAATTTATATTATATCGATATATTTAATATTATAAGTTGTGTATATTGTAACTATTATAGCTACATTTATATTATGTTACAACTATTCTAATATTATATTACAAGTATTACAACTACCTTAATATTATATTAAAACTATTGCAATTACAAAAATATAATATTAGAACTATTACTGCCAATATAATATTACCAACTACACCAATATTACATTATACCTATCAAATCATGCTGTACTCTTTTTCGTCACCCGGTACATTCGCCGTGGAATCGTTCCGTGGCTTAGTACTCGATCGTTCCGACGCGTCCCGCGGCACCTTTCTTACCCAACTTTCGAATGGCCCGGCATTTTTCACCGACGCGGAAACGAACCAACCCTCGGTCGCAATCGGTCTCCGCCGGTTTGTTCTCGCGTCGTTCGCCCGATCCACGTGATTTGTCCGAGTTTGTTCGACTCGCTCGCCCTACCCAGAGAAATCTGGCTGATTGTGCGTTGAATCTGTCGCTTCTTCCGCGTGATTTCTCGGCGAGATTACACAGTAACGCGAGAGGGGTTCTGTAACGGAGTAATTCGTTCGAGGAGCACGGTCGTTGCGGCTGTCGTCTGTTCAGAGGGTGCATTGATTGATATCTGTGTACTGTGTAGTGGGATTAATTGTGGCAAGGGAGTTGCCTTTTTGTTGCGAGAGATGATTAAATAAGGGGTTAAGGATGTACATTTTGGTTACCGTTTGTAGCTGTTGTTTTAAAAATAGATTCAAGTTATTGAATTTATATTTAGGTTACTTTGCGACCTGTTGACTTGAATATATTTTTATTTAAATTAACAATATCTTTTCCATTCTACGAATTTTTAATAATATTGTAAAATCGTTTATACCATCCCTTCACAATTTTTACCAAAGGCAGACTCAACTTCATAAATTCACATCTCAGGAACCACTTAAAGTTTCGATCCCAGCATATTTTCATTTCAATTACAAAAGTCTATTTTATACTAAAAAAATTCTAGTAGCGCTGCTAAATCGTTCAAAACTATTCAATGAACATTACTCCTTACCACAACGATCTCACAAAAGTCGTCAAGCGATCGCAAACATTTTTCCACGACGAATTCCGCGGCCGTTGCTCGATAAACGATTCGAGGAACCGGCGACTTCGATTTTCCCGTAGTCCTCGAAATTGTTTTCCCCGTGGGGGGCAATTATCACGGTTTGTCCGTCGCGATGTAAATCGCTCTCGCGGAGAGCAGAAGTCGGAAGTTTCCCCCGGAGCCGGAAACCGGCGGTTTGTCCGAGGGTGGGCGGGGTCCGGGGATTTCGGGCGGGGAATGCGGTCGGGAAACTTTCGCGGGGGGGCACGAAGAGTGGACGAAATCGAATGGCAATTAGTTTCGGGGTGACCTGGATGCGTGCTCTCTCTTCCCCCCTATCCCCTCCCCTCTTCGCCGCGATCCAGCAGCCCCAGCAATCTGTCCTGATCTTCCAAAAAGCTTCCGCCACGACCCTCGGAACATTCGGGCTCGCCG
Organism: Augochlora pura; assembly: GCF_028453695.1. Taxonomy (NCBI): domain Eukaryota; kingdom Metazoa; phylum Arthropoda; class Insecta; order Hymenoptera; family Halictidae; genus Augochlora; species Augochlora pura. Next base: position 29,557,053 of record NC_135774.1, on the reverse strand, counting down.
TGGTTTCGGGGAAACAAAAGAGAACGAGGGGAACGCGGGCGACCGAAAGAAACGGGGGCCTGCGTGTTCGCGGCGCTCGCCGCCCTATTCTCGATTGCCGATGCCCGGAGGGGTGCACGGTTTCGCACCCTTTGCAAGGCTGAAGCGTCGACCGTGATGAATGCAGATTTTATGCCGCCGTTCGATGCGCTACTGTTATTTTCGTGGAATTTGTTTGCGCGGGAGAAAAATTGTTATTGTCTGACTGCTCCTTTCGGAAGAAGGGATTTTTTTCATCTGTCTAAAAAACAATAAGAAAGTCTCCAATAGCCCTCGAAGATGTGTTAAAAAGGATAACAAAACACCCAACTATGCAATAAAAATAAAAACAACAATCCCTACCAATCAAAGGTTATTTCAAGGTTATGTCGAGTATCCATATAAAATAAAGGTAATTAAACGACAAGAAAGTCTCCCATAGCACTCGAGGATGTGTTAAAAAATGTAACAAAACACAGAAGTATTAAACGATAAGAAAACCTCCAATAAATAGCAGTCGAGGATGCGTCAAAAAAGCGTAACAAAGTTCTCCCTCTCTCTCTCTCTCTGTCGACCATGGCACAGATAAATCGTTGAGAAATGATTCCGCGGAATCGGGGCGCGCGCGCGCGCGGACAGAAGTGTTCGACGTGCAGAAATAAGTGATAAATCGGCCGGAAATTACGGTCGCGAAACTGGAACAGGTTTCGTGCGATACCGGCCGTGGAAAAGGGTGGACTCGCAGAAACGACGCCGGCGAATTTCGGTGTATAGAAGAGGGAGGAGGTGGTAGCGAGGGGTGGTGGAATTAATGCGACGTTGCCCGGGGAGTTATTGTAAATAAACAACTGGCGTATACCGGTCACGATGGTAAGAGAGAGAGAGAGAGAGAGAGACGGTGGGGGCGGACGGGGGCGGGGTAGATCCGCGATATTTACGCCGGCTGGCTACGAAGATAATTATCTCGCGTATTATAAATCACGCAAATGGTATGCAAATGTCGCGACATTGTTTCGATTCCCGTGGAACGAGCCGCGGCAGCCGGACGGTCGGTCATTATTGATGGTTTATTCGGGGCCGCGTTAATGTCGGCCACCGTCGACGTTATCGCGATTCCGAGTGGGCCATCCGGCGCGACACTAAATTTCTTCGCGTATAAAATCACGCGGTTATGCTCGATGGAATCGACGTGACCGGGACGTTAAGCGTCAGAGACTGTGTGCTCGATTTTTCCTTTCGATTTTAGTCGGATAGGTTATGTCAGGTTTTTACTGTCTTTGGGTTTGTACATTGCTGTGAACCGAGCTGTTAATATTTTTATTTATTTATATTTGATTTCTATTTACTTGTATTTATTTCTATTTTATTTTCAGTTGTTTCTAAATATTTCTGTTCCACTTTTTATTTATTTCTATTTATTTCAATTTATTTTCATTGACTTCTATTTATTTCTATTTTATTTCTATTTATTTTTATTTATTTCTATTTTATTTCTATTTTATTTCTACTTATTCTTATTTATTTATTGGACGACCTACACACAGTTCCATCACACGACATCAATTTACAAAAATAAAACAATCGAATACAACACAAAGAATAACATAACCTACAAAACATAACCCACAAAACTAGAACATCGAATAAGCCTACTAACACAGATTATGCTACGCCCCGCGGCTGAACGAAATAAACAGAGGGTCTCGATCGGCCGAGAGAACTCACCGTAGAAATGTCCACGGGGACATTCAGATTAGCGGGGGCGGAAGAAGGGGAAATAAGGGGCGGAGAAAATCGCGGGTTAAGCGCGGAGCGACGTTGCGGGCGCGGGCGTCGAAGCTTTCATCGCGAAAGCCGTTTTCTTTTTGAAAGGAACGTCGTCGCCGTGAGCACACGAGGAGGAGAGGGTGGGTGCCTCGACACATAAGCGAGAACCGTGTACACCGAGCGTTCGATGAAGTTCGGTCCGGCAACGGAGTCGCTAATGGAGCTCAAAGGATTTGCGGGGGATTAAAGCTGCCTTCCGCGGCGCGCGACCAAGTCTCTCTCTCTCTCTTTCCTCCTCTTTCCCCCTGCCACCCCAAAACACAACAAACTTCTTTCCACCACTTATCTCCGTCGACGATTCCGACGGCGGCGGAGTGCTCGGCCGGTGTCCTCTCTCTCTCTCTCTCTCTCTCTCTTCGTTTTTTCCTTTTTTTTCAAACGTCCACTCTGCGATCGACCGTGGAGAAAATAAACGTGTGCCGGCGTCGAGGAGTTTTAATCTCGTCCGCCGAGCGATTTCCTGACCGCGAATACCCGAGAGTCGGCGCGACGCTTTTCCACCGACGGTTTCCCGACGATTTAGCCGACGGACTCGGCGCGTCGATGAATTCCGTTATGACATTATTTACACCGTCGAGCTTTTTACCACGATTGTGGCACTTTGTATCTTGGATGCTCGTTTGGCGTGTTCTTGATGGATAATTCATGAAATAGTTGATTTAGTTATTTGTTTATTTGTTTATCTAGATGTTTATTGGTTTGTCTATTTAGTCGTTCATTGGTTTATTTGTTTATTTAGTTGTTCATTGGTTTGTTTATTTGTTTATTTTGTTGTCTATTGGTTTGGCTGTTTAATTGTTTAGTGATTCGTTTATTTGTTTATTTATTCGTTTGTGGGTGTAGGAGAAGTGAGAATTTGTTATGGGAGGAGAAATAAAAGGGAAGAGATTTTTGTATAGATAGAAGTGCAGTGGAGAAATTGAAATGTCTAATTATTCGTTGAGTTGGACTACTAGTTTTTCGTCCATTTTATACAGCGAAGAAGTATATTGTTAGATTATTGTATGATTATTCGTTGGTTCGAGTTGCTAGTGTGGCATACATTTAGTAAAGTTTGTTTAATTGGTTCACTTCGTCGAGATTACTTTTTCATGTATTTCCTTTAAATTCTGTCTCATTAGTCGGTGACTCGAACTACTGTATTTTTAAGTCTCCCGAAATACCGTGTCTTATTCATATTTAAATTGAACTTGGTGCTGCTGCTAGGTATTTTTAAAGCATCCTGTCTGATTATTCGTTGATCTGAACTACTATCTTCTTCTCTATTCTTATAGAAAGAAGAATACTGTTTGATTATTATTAGCTTAAACAGGTGCCTTGGACAAATAGAAAATTTTTCTCTAACAAATTATTGCAATCGAAAAAATCCTCCTCACAGTAGTACTAAATAATATAGAGTACATCAAAGTGTTAACAACGCAGAAGCCCAAGTCGATCGCAATCTCTTATACAAACCCATCGATCGCCTCGCTGCAGCAATTATCCCAGCACAGATCGAGACTCGCATTCGTGCTTGCATCATGCCTAGCATAGTCTGAACTATGGGCGAGGGTTCCAGGCTGCGGTCAGAATTGGCCAGCGAGTAGCTGGAACACTGGTCGGCCGATGTGCCCTGCGTGGTTCGCGGCGAACCCGACAGAGAATCCCCGATCCTCCTGCAATTTAAATGAACTTCTGCGTTCTGGTCTATTTACGACGCGACCCGGACAGAGCCGAACGAGCAAGCGAGAGAGCGAGAGGGAGAGAGAGATTGTCTCCCGCTGCGCGGGGAACAAAGGCCCCGGCAGAGACAAAAGCGCACGGCGTCCGGGAGCCAAAGTTTTTCCAGGACTTATCCCGTTCCGCTCGAAATTATTCGACTTTCCTCGAGACGAGCCCCTTTCATGGATCCGTCGAGGAATCCTTCCACCAGTCTGCTCGGCTATTACTTTGAATTATTATACAGCTATAGCGCATCCGGTCGATCCGACGCGGCTTCTGCCGAGTTCTCGGATCCAGGCCAGGAAGATCCAGTTTTGGTCCGACCACCGATTTCTGCGATCTTGAAAAATTATTCTACAAAATGGAGCTGGGTGCATATGATAATAGTACTATAAATAGTGATAGTAATAGTGCTATAACTACTAATGGAAATAGTACTATAATTATTAATAGTAATAGTGCTATAAATAGTGATAGTAATAGTGCTATAACTAGTAATAGTAGTAGTACTATAATTATTAATAAAAATAGTACTATACCTCTAAATAATAAAAGTTCTAAATGTAACTACCAATAGTAATAGTACTATATCGATTACTATATCTAATAGTATTAACACCAATAGCACTAACAATAATAATAGTAGCACAAACTCTCTACCTGGAACTAAACAAGGACAATAAAATAATCACAACTGATCTGATCTTATTAAAGACAGTCTCAAGTCCTGAAATTAGTGTTAATCAACGCAGCGTGGAAGGAGTCGTAACGCAAAGGGTTAAGTCTGTCGAGGGACCCGTTCCGGATCGAGTGTCAGCGTCGACCACGGTTTTCCCGGTGACGGATTCGCCGGGTTTGAATGGGACACGCGTGCGGTCCCGCATCATACATTGTTTTCCCGAAGTCCATTCGTGTCAGCGGCAGGGAGACAGCTGCGCGGCGTCACGGCTCGTTGAAATGCCTGGGCCGGCCCTCGAATAAATCACGGGCCGCATAATTAATCGGGACGATTGTTTGTCACGCGGCGGTATCGATGAACAGGCCGTCGGCCGGACACGTTATAAGCGCGCTGGGCGTTCGCACGCATTCCCGGCGACCCTTCCTCCCCCTCCCCCATCGAACTATCTCTCTCTCTCTCTCTCTCACTCTAGCTTCCCTTCTGTCTTTCTCTCTCTCTCTCTTCCTCCCTGAATTTCTCTCTCAGAGAGCTAGTGCTGCTAGATTTAATTCTGTTATTTCCGTGACATAACCTTGACAAAACCGTGACAAAGTCTTGACAAAACCTTAACAAAATCCTGACAAAACCTTAACAAAAACAATAACAAAAACCATAACACAACCCCGACAAAACCTTGACGAAATCCATAACAAAACCCTAACAAAACCTTGACAAAACCTTGACAAACACAGAACAAAGTCACCTAACCCAATAATTATCCTTCCAACAAATTTCTTCGTGCCCTTATAAAGGGAGCAACCAGCCGACTCGATGGCTATAAAAATAAGACGAAAAATAGCAGGGAAGTGGATGTTTCGTGGCACCGCGCGGCGCTTGTTAGCGCGCGGCACTCCGCCGATAAACGTTTTCCACGCGAGGGCGGTTAACCGAATTACAGGGCCGTTTCGTCGTCGTTCCCCCCATCGGCCTCGGAAGAAGGCACGGCCAGCGTTTTCTTTTTATGGTCGCTCCACCCCGCGGGGTAATTACTCTAATAAAAAACGATCCCGGGCTAATTCGAAAATTAGTTTCGACGCGTTTCTGCTCGGGCGGTGCGACGACGACGTTCGATCCGCCGCCGCCGCGGCGAAACGGGCCGGAATAATTAAGCGTCGTTCACCGTGCCCGGTAAATCATCCCGTCGGACATAAAGCGAGCAGACCGATCCGTCGAAAGCCGGTCATCTAACGGCCATCGCGCCATTTTTTTAAAGAAAATTCTATCGTTGACACGATGGCACGAATTTCAAGTATGAAGATTTCCTTCAAAAGTTGTTCTTGCTTTTTGGTTGACAGCGCAGGCTAGGTGATGCGAGGTAAAGGGTTGAGAGCTGAGTTATGAGACGTCGCTGAGTTATAGGTGTCATATTAATGAGGCGATCTTCCTCGATTTAAGCACACGATTTAAGGCTACCATTTCTGCCAATTTTCCATAGAAATTTGAGTCTTTACAGAATCCACATTCAACTAGAAATCAGTTTCGTACCTTCGCAGTATCTTCTTAATGTTTCTTCAAGAGCTACGAGGTCGTTCGATTGCAATCAGTACAAGATTTCTCTACCGAGTGGTGACTTAGTGATGAAATAGGCATCGACAAGTCCACGCAACCCTTTCTACTCTTTAATGACAACACGGTGATGAAACAAGCATTGGTCAGTCTGCGAACATCCGATTCTTTCAGTGACTACCTGGTGATGAAGGGGTCCATCATCAGCGAGTCCACGAACCTCTGATCCTCCTATTAACCACTTGGTGATGATACAATCATCGGAAGTCTGCGAAACCCTTCCTACCATTTAATAGCAACCTGGTGATGAAGCATGCAAGACCAATGCACGATTATCTTTCTAATAGCGATCTGATGATGAAAGTAGCATCAGCCAGTCCACGAACCTCCAATTCCTTGTACTAACAACCCGGTAGTTAAATGATGCATATACCAGTCGACACAACCCTTCACTATCAACCCAGCAATGAAGCAATCATCTGTCTCTAATACAACAGAAAATACACGTTTCCACCTCGTCGACTCAAATCGACGAACATCAACGGACGTTCCAGCACTGAAGCATTCTCGGCCAACGAATTCCGCCGGCGTTACCCGACTCAAAACTGTTCCCCCATTGTCGCGCGACTGTATTTAATGGTAATAATAAACGTCTTCGTTACACCGCCGTGAATTACGATTACGGTACGGCGTAAAGGCGGGGGGCTGGCCGCCGCCGGTGTCGACCGTAATAAGCTCGAAGACGGGAATTTCAGAGGTCTGTTCTAGCCGCGGCAGTTTCGCCACGGCGAAATCTTGAACACTTTGAATTCTCCGGGCCCGCGTTACCGGTAATGTACACCGCGCCGCGAGACCATTAACACCGTAGCCGCTCGTCGACGCTGCGCGCAATGGAACACCCGTAAACTATAACGCAACCGTGGAACCACGATTCCAACGAAATACAAGCTGCCGTCGCCCACGCCGTTGCCGACGGCTCTCGCATTCCTTCGCAGATTCGCCGACCAACGGATTCCTTATTGTTTAATTGCAAAGGTATGCCGGGGGGATTTACGTCCTGGATCGGTCTGACTTTGTTTCAAAAGTGGGGGAAGAAGGTGGTAAGGGGTTATGGTTGAGGTATGTTCTTCGTAAGTCATTGGCGAAGATAATTTGGGACGATGAAAAATTGACCCGCGATAACAAGAGCCAGTGATACAACTAAGCAATAACTCAGCCGGTGTTCGACGAGACAAGAAAGTAGTTTAGTCCAGCGTTTAATCAGCCAGGATTTTCCGTAATCCTCTCCGAGCGAATTCGTTAGTACAGGCCACTCGCGCACCATGGAACACCGAGATTTTTCGTCAAGATCGTCTCAGCGACGTCTTGTGACGGGAGAACGACGTTCGTCGACGCACGAGTCCCGTTTCTGGCGAACGAGACTCTTTGACGCAGAGGTAGCGTTTCCGACGGACGAGTCTCGTCGGAGCGACGAGTCCCGTTTCCGACGGGAGGACGTTGTTCGTCGGAGCGACGGGTCCCGTTTCTGGCGACGAGTCCCGTTTCTGGTGGACGAGACTCGTCGGCAGGCGTATTGTGCGCCCGTGACCCTTATCTCGGGGATCGCGCCGCGTTAAATAAGAACAAAAGCTTGCGCTTTTGCGCCGGGTTCCGGGGCGGGGGCGCTTTGTCTCTGCGCTCGAGACGTTCTGAATTAATCACGCGGATACCCGGTCGTCCGCGTGGTTTCCCCGTCGCCGAGAATTCCCGCGGATCTTCGAGAGCCCCGCGACGGCGGCGGCGGCGGTGGGCCGCTTCTTTCCGTGGAGGCTCCGCGGGTAATTAGACGGGTTTCGCTTCAATTACAAGCCAGCAGTTCCACGGTGTGCTGCCTCCTCCTGTCTGCCCCGCCCCCCTCCTCTCCTTCTTTCTCCTTTTACTTCTACTTCTCCTCCGGAACCGGATCCCGGCTTTGCTTGTTCCACCGGTTGCCTCGCAATTAGACGGCCGCTTGTTATCGCTGGCAACTTCTTAATTCTTCGACTAACGACCGGTCGATTGCTCCTCTCGCGATAGAACTTCCCCCGGCAACGCGCCGACTGATTAATTGCGAAAGAAAGCGCTAAACCGCGTCTCCTCGAGCCGTGCGACGGCAACCTGGCAACGAGAACGTCTTGATCCGGTCTCTTAATGGATGCCACGGGATTGCCAATCCGGTGGAATAAGGCGATTGATGCTTCGGACGGTCTTTTAGAGGCGAAACTGACGGATTGACCTTAGGTATGGTAAAAATCGCGTATTCAATCGGTCATAAAAGCCTATATATATAAACTCTATAAATTTCAGATGGAATTTTAATAATCTTTTTGGTATTATATTGTGTGTTAATTGTTGTTAGATGAGAATTACAAGAGGTAGATAATTTATTGAAATTTTTAGTAAGGAAATATAAGAGTATAGAAGATGGAATGATATAAAAGTTATCGCACAACCTTGTAAATTTGGAATATTTTAACGATGATAAATTTAACAACTTATCTAGTACCAAATTGTGTATAAATTAAATTTACACACCTGTAACAAGAATAAAATAAGGTGTCAAAAAAATATACTCAATAAAATATACACACACCTCAGAAATTAAAAATATTTTAACCACAATACCAAATTAAAATCAACTAAAACTACGAATAACAAACCGCAAAAAAAAACAATAAACTAGAATGATTTATATTTCCACAACATTTCTAACATAAACAATATGCATCCCACGCAACAAAGTGCAAACTGCATTCTCTGCCCATAAAATGCATTGCTGCAACTCGCCCCAACACTCGTTCAAACATTTCCCAAATCTAAATACTTCAACAACATCAAAATAATCTCGAAACGTGACGTAACAATTGCAACGTTGCCCCGAAGTCGCCACTCGAGTCGCAAAGGGCTGATAAATTCCTTCGCCACGAGTCTCCGTCGTGCAACTTTCTCACGGCTTGCTCTCTCGCTCTCTCTCTCTCTCTCTCTCTCTCTCTCTCTCTCTCGCCGTCACACGTCCGTCGACGTATTTGCATCGAGCACACCGTGATTTAAAACAGTCCGGCGAAACGCTGTTTGCGGAGATCGGCGATTAGCGTAACACTGTTGCAAACGGCCGGCAAACAAGTGGATGAGATTGATGATAAACTCGACGCCGTTGCAACGAGTGGTGGGTAATCAGTAGAAGAACTCGGCGATTAACGCGCCGGTGTCACGAACGGCTAGTGGCACGAGTACGCGATTAAACCGATCGTTTTTTAGGGAGAAAGAGAACGAGAGAAATAGAGAGACAGAATGAGAGAGAGCGAGAGAGAGAGAGTTAGAGGTCCGAGTCGACGATTGGTCCGACACGGTTGTAACCTACTGGTAGTTAGTGCCAAAACCGACAGTGGTTTATGGAGGAGAATTAGTGTGCGCGGGTTGTTCATAAAGAAGACTGCGCGCCGTTGCGAAGACGAAAATAGTAGCACCAGTCGGCGAATGAGCTTCCGAGGACGAAATTTAGGTGGAAACGCGGACGGACGAGTTGGAAGCTAACGCGTCGGTGATTGCAGTTCGTAGTTCGGTGCTACATTGCTTTCAGATAAGGATTAATCTGTTTTGGACGACTGGATTATGCTTCTTCGTTGTTTTAAGAAATGCTGGATATTGAAGTGGTATAACAATTTTTTCGTGATAAATTTTGGGTGATTTATGAAAAAGGACAATTTCGAATTTGTATGACAATATATATTATTTTATATAACTGCATATATTACTTATATAACAATATATGCGATTTATGGAACAACATATACTATTTATACAGCAACAAATAACCTTGACATAACGACACATACTATAATAAAATTTAACGCAATTACACCATCACTCCGAACAAAATTAAATAAAATGCAATAAAATTCTAGTACAATAACATCCTCACACAACTCTTTCGACAAATACCTAATTTTTCCCCTCAACAATCTCAACATTTATAAAAGTCGTCAATTAATAAATTAAGATAAAAATATTGTTAATTAACACAGCTACGAAAGAGATCGGAGAGCGACGGTTGAACGAAACACTCTGCCGCGCAGGATTAAGTAGTGCTGGTCAGCGATGTGCGACGCGATGCAGCGCCGCGTTCCGGCCGATCGCCGCCAATTAAATCGCTCGTTATCGCCGCGACAGAGTCCCTCGACTAACGATCCCCAATCGGCTGTTCTCGCGCGAAAATCCTCCTCGATTCTATAGTCTTCGTTCCCTTTAACCAGCCGTCATGCGACGACGCCTATTGTTTCTTCAAGGAATGACCGGGATAAATAAGTACTAGTCGGTGTTTGTGTTAAGATAATTTCTATATAAATTATATAATTGTCTATAATTGAATATAAGTTGTATTTGTATTATATACAAAATACGATAATTGTATATAAATTATATAATTGCATATAACTATATATAATTGTATATACCCATATATAAATTATATTTCTATTATAAAGAAATTAAAATAATTTTTATACAAGCCTCTCGACACATCTGAAAAAATCGCCTCGTCTCGCTATCTCTCACTCATTAAAAAATGCCGTCGTCCGCAAAGGGTTAACTGTCTAAGGGACCCAGTCTGTCTAGCGCACATAGTCGACGAGAAGTTCGCCCCGTTTCTCGAGGCCGCGGATCGTATTTCCGGCCACGGAAGCCGCACGGACACGCAATCTGTCGGCGGAACGGTGGAAGCCGGCCTAAAAAGCCGGCCCGATATTTCGAGGCTGAGTTTTTGCGGTTGAACGCGCACACCGAGCATATCGATCGTGGTTCAGAGAGAGAGAGAGAGAGAGAGAGAGAGGCGGGCAAGGGATGAGGTGCAGCCTCGTTGTAAGGTGGTGTGCACGGAGCTAAAAATAAGCGGCACACCGCGAACAAACCGTCGACGAGATATCTCGCGGTTCGGAGTCTCTCTTCTCGAGAGAAACTGCAAGAGAGCGAGAGAGAAAGAGAGAGAGAGAGAGAGGTGAGAGGAAAGTGGTACTTTGGTGGTAGATCATTTGAAAGTGATTTTTGATGACTGTGTTATTTTTATTTAATTTACGTATTTCTATTTTAAATTTGAAGTAATTTTTATTAAAATTTAGACGTAAATGTAGATTAAAAAAATATAAAATAAGAAATAAACAATACTATCGTTTAAAATAGTATAAGATAGTAATAAAATACTATCGTTATAAAATAGTTAAATTAAAAATAAATCCAGAGTGATAGAGAGAAAGGAAGATTGAAAGAGGAAAAGAGAGAAAATGGAGAAAAATGGAAAGAAAGAAAGATAAAATAAGAGGAGACTAGTACTCCACTGCTAGATCATTTTAAAGTAATTCTTGCTAACTAAATTATGTTTCCTTCCGCCTTAGAAAACTATTCAGAGTCAAATTAATTTCCCAAGAAAATTATAAAAATTCTCCAGAAAAAAATATCCACGCCATTTATTAAACAACGTAAACCTAAAATCTAAAATACCTCACGAAAATTTTCACGCGCAGCCAGCGATATTTGCAAATCGCGGCGTCGCTTTACAAAATTGTATACAAGGCAGAGCTCGCGCGATGATCGACGGTCCGCGATCATTCTCGCGGCATTTCCGTCGCGGTTGTTACACGATCGCCGGTAAAAGAGCGATTTGTCGTTCGGTCGCGAATAATAAAAATCGCCGTTATCGGCATTAATCTCGCGGGTCCGCCGTGGCCGCGTGAAACGGGAAGACAAGCATATCGGCGGACGCGGAGAGAAAATCAATCGTTTAACGGGCCGGCCCGAACGGAATTGGTTTCCGCGGAACGTTCGCGGCGGTCCCGACGATGGGAAAACGGCCACGTGGATTTCGTCCGGGGAAATGTCCGTGAAACGCGCGCGGTCGCCTAACTGCTCGAAACTATCGACGGAACTTTCTCTGGCGCCGTCGACGCCGGTTGCCCGGGCATTTAATTAAATATCGCGAAACACGTTATATAGCAAACAGCTATAATGCAACTCGCTCGAGTTTTACCGGAACGCCGTCGTTGATATCGGAGCCGTCGCTGAACTCCTGCCAGAAAAATACGGAACACTGGTCCTCTGCGAAACAATTGGAACATCGGATCGATTGGTATAATGTTAGCCGCCGGTGTCGTCTTCCAAATATTTCATTATTTATTTATCGAAGTCCGTTAGAAAAAATCGTTGTAAAAGATATGAAAGTGAGTGTGAATTTTTTGTTAATGAATGTAGTTAATTGTTTGTTCGTTAAAATTAAATATGTAAAACGAGGGGGATTTTAGGATGTGATAGGAATTAATTTGTTTATTTATGGACTGGAGGTAATTTTATTAAATGATTTATTAAAGTATTTTTAATTGAAGAGTGACTAGGAGGTAATGGTAGAATTATTGTTAATGTTATTTTAACATGGTTTTAGTGTGCCATTTGACACAGTAATAGAATTGTTATTAATGTTGTTGGTAATTTGGTTTTAATGTGACATGTGATGTAGTAATAGAATTCTTGTTAATATTGTTATCAATATATTTTGAATATGCCACGTAAAGTATCACAGTGGAATTATTACTAATATTATTATTGACATATCTTTAATATACCACTTTCCTAGATATGATAAAATATTTTAATGAAAAGTTTTATCAATATATGATAAAATTTTAGATTTAAAAAATTTAAAACAGCTACACTTACTTTTAATAATAAATATATATAATAAATACCGAGTCGTACAACTTTAATACTAATTACCTAGTATTAAATTATCATCTAATTATCTAGTATTAAATTATCATCGAATTATCCAGTATTAAATTATCATCTAATTATCTAGTATTAAATTATCATCGAATTATCTAGTATTAAATTATCATCGAATTATCTGGCATATCTTGATATATAAATTATCAACTAATTATCTCTCGACAATCAGTGCACCATCACCTATCTGACGCAAAACACGTCGGTCACCATATCACCGAAATCGGAGCAGCGTTGCTGCTATTTGGGAAACGAGTAGAAAGCCCGGGGTTAATCCAAAAATGCCGGGAGACCGATCGCCCGCGTTCCGCGTCCACGGGAAAATTTAATAAATGGCAGCCGTGTCTGGTTTTATTCCGGCGTTCCGTCTTCGCGGCAGCAATATCCGCGGACACGGGGCGTTGTGTCGCGTCCCGCCGAAATTAAAGTCGCAAGATAAACGAGCCGCGTTTACGGAACAGCCGAAAAATTGCCTGCGAGAACGGATCCACGGCGGAACAAGTACGACGGTCTCGGTTAGGCGAAAAAGGAACTTCCCGATGTTCCTTGCATTACGTTGAATAACGTTCTGGGGATCAAGATGCCATTTGAACGTCTTTAAAACGTCCTACGAATGATCTAAAAACTTCTTAGAAATATCTCATGTCAAAAATCAAGACGTCTTTTAGATGTCTTTTAAAACGTCCCACGAAGATCCTAGTAACGTCTTCTGCAAAAAATGAAGACATCTTCTAGACGTCTTTAAAACGCCTTAAGAACGACTGTCCCAACGACGTTCTATGCCAAACGGTTACGGTTAGGTTATGTCAGGCGAAAAGGAAGTTCGCGGCGCGGCGTTCCGTGAATTCCGTTCGAATAATCGTCGCGATAGCGATCGGAGGCGTCGGGTGGCGGTTCGAGCTGGGTATTATCGACGTTCAATCAGTTCCGGAGGAATTATCGTGTGACGCAAAGACACCGATGCGAGGAGAGGGACGAGGGAGAAGTTCTATGTACGCGCGGGGGTGCACGTGCATGCACAGTCGTTAATTGATAATTTCCGCAGGCGTCGTTTCCAGATTACACTGATCCGGGCGTCATTTTGTAGCCGGCTCGAAACCGGACGGAGAGAGTCGGTCTCTGTGATTCAGAACCTACACCGAGTTCGCAAGCCGCGCGCGGGCGCGCGCGAAACTCGCGATCGGGGATTTTCTCGCGAACAGATTACGTTATTGCCAAATTGACAGTCGGACCGACGACCGATCGTGGACGGTTAATCGCGTCGTATATCTTCCATCGACGGGGATATAATTTTCCACCGTCGGGACCCGAGTAATTGCCGAGAATTGGAATCGCCGACCGCCAAATTGCCGGTAACGTCTACCACTTCGTACTCTATGGATATGGATATGGATATATGTGTATGGATCGTTCGTACATATCGTTTTACTTTTATCGCTGTTTGCAATGTCGATCCGCCGGAACTATGGCGGTCGTTCGATATTCCTGACGGCGTCGATCGTCCTAAATTTTCATGCCGGGGACAAAATAAACTGCTGCACTGTTATAGCTCTCTCCACGTTCCAGTCTCTCTCTCTCGTTCTCCCTCTATCTATTCTAGTTTCAATTTTCGTTTAAATGACCGAAGGACGAGGCTAGATAGCACAAAGACGTTTTCAAGACGTTCAAAAGACGTCTAGAATAGGACATTTAGGAAGATCTTAAAAAATGTAGAAGTATTGTCTAATTCGGGACGTCTTTAAGCTGTCTTTAAAGTGACTCATTTGGGACGTTTTTAAGACGTTTTAAAGAGATAGAAAACTTGATTAACCCTTTCATATATTATACAAGCCGACTTAGAGATATGCATTTTAGAGCGCAATGACTAGAATCTTGACATAACTTTGACACAATCTTGACATAACCTCGACATAATTTTGACATAACCTTCACAGAATCTCGACAGAATTTCAATAGAATCTTGACATAACTTAGACACAATCTTGACACAATTTCTACCTAATCTTGTCATAACCTTCAGATAATCTTGCCACAATTTCGTTATAATATTGACATAACCTTCAAATAACTTTTTTACAAATTCTCGAAATAACTTTGAAATGGCCATTAAACGCCTACAACGACCTCTCTTTAATTTCTCGATTATTGGAACACGGCAAGAGAAACGAAAAATTTATACAGTTCTCAGCCTTTTTATTCGCACCTGGAATCTAGGATAAAAATATCTTCGGGGCAAAGGATCGCGAACCGCGTCAGCACGCCTCGAAAATCGCTGGCCGTCGAAGAATGCGGCCTCTCCGTTATCCTCCGTGGGACATCTCCGGGTTATATTTCAAGCAGGCAGCGACACCCTATCGCGACCATCGTTTCTCCCTCGGCGAACCCTTTTTCTCGGCATTGTCCGCAAAAACCTGGAACGTTTTCATCGGGCCTGCGGTTTTTCCGCGTGGCCCCCTCTCTCTCTCTCTCTCTCTCGCTATCTATCTATCAATTGGGTTGGCAATTAAGTGATTGCCGATTTTGTTAATAGATGCTCTTAGCACATTCTTTTCTTTCATCAACGTGTTCAATGTAATTACGTTATATTGTTTTCTTACTGTCTGGAATTTCATCTTCAATTTAGTAAAAAAAAATTGTATCGATTAATTATTTAGTTTCTTTTTTATTACAGCTTGAAGATGGAATTATTTTTTTAAGCAAAAGAATTGAATTTTCCTTCTTATTTTGAATTCGCAATTACTTAGTTGCCAACCCAATATCTCTTTCTCTCTCTCTCTCTCTCTCTCTCCTCTTTTCGCCGATAGCCCTCGAGATCATCCCTGCAAAACGAACCTCGTCCCTTCGCCGTAGGAATTCGACTTCCTCGGTGAAGCAGAAGCAGCAAAATTCATAATAATCGGACGAATTGGCGGGATGGAATCGCCAGGGAAGCGGTTCAAAGGCGACGTCGAAAAACGGCTCGCCCCGGTTCCGCTCTCGCGGACCAGATTTCCGCGTCGACGGAGCCGGGCCGTCGTTGATCCACTTTTTCGTTGACCAACTTCATCCGGCCGTGTATTGACGTACCAGCTTGTTAGGGGACTCGGGACGCGTTTGAGCATCGAGTTTGTCTGGTTTTTCGCGTGCTCTGTCGCGAGCGCCGCGATCGTTAGTCCGGAACGGTGCTGCGTGTCAGAGACCGGGAGAGGAGATCAACAGAGAGAGAGAGAGAGAGAGAGAGAGAGAGAGAGATGGAGAGAGATGGAGAGAGATAGTTAAAGAAATAGAAATTGGGAGAAGTAAAGAGATATAGAGAGAAATAGAGATAGGGAAAAGTAAAGATAGCACTAAACAGACAGAGAAATAGAAATAGAGAGAAAAATTGATAGATAGACATAGCAAGATAGAAAAATAGAAATAAAGAAAAACAAATAGAAATTAAAAGAGATCGAGATAAATAGAAATAAAACGAGATCGAGATAAATAGAAATAGACATATACAGAGATAAAGAGGGATATAAATAGCCAGATAGAGACATAGATAGATAGAGAAAGAAGAGGGAGGGAGAGGGACGATTAACGCGACTCGAAAGCCAGTAGTGCGAGTCAACGATTATTGCGACGCTGGGAGTCGCCAGCGTGAGAGTCAGAGATTAATACTCCGCTCCGGAAACCGAGCGCGAGTGGTTAAGATCGACCATTAATGCCACTGGGGTTCATTAAGTGGGAATGAGTGGTGTAGGTCACCGAATAATGCAACGCTCATGGATTATTCCATTCGATCGACTTCTGTTTAATTGGCTGCCGTGTATCGCCGTCTGAAATTGCCGCCAGGTCAAAGTGATTTTGTTGATCGCATCCATTGTGGAAAATTAACTCCGCGAACGAACTATTATTTATCGTGCTTATCCATTTCTCTATTGTACCATTATCAAGTAGCCCATTCAGTCGATGCAATTTAGTTTTTATCATTTTTAAGACAATTTTGTTTGTATAATTTTTGAGACAATTAAATTTGTATAATTTTTTTAGTCAGCTCAGTTTATATAATTTTGATGCGATTTAATCTGTATAATTTTAAAGCCAATCTAATCAGTTTATAAAGATTAAAAAATCTCTTTCAGCTTACAAAAATGGTCTAAACTATTTATTAATTTATAAACAAAATTATTTATATTTATATTTTCACTACCTTACTCTTTAGTAATTTCTCCTAGTCGAACTATACTAACCCTACCTAGTAAAAATTACTCAATAAATAGACAAGTAATTAAATGAATGAATGAACGAATAATTAAATAAATAAATAAATCTGCCAACTAAATTCGGCCGATTGTCTGACGATCTTCGAAGGAAACACAGAATCGCGATCGATGATCAACGCGATTCCGGCGCGGGCAGACGAGATCGTTGATAAACGCGACGCGATACCGGGCCGCAGTGGTACAAGTCAACGATTAATGCGAACTCGTCACGAACTAGAGCCGGTAGTTCGAGTCAGAGATTAACGCGGCGCTCTAGAGAGCGAAATGGAAGTGGTCAAAATGATCCATTAACGCGACGATGGTTCGCCCCGTTCTGGGAAAACGAGTGGTGCGAGTCAACGGATAATGCGGCCGGTTGCTGTTCGGTCCAACCCGACAACTTTTACAATTTATAATTCAATAATCATTCTCGCCATATATGAATAAAATCCGCAATCTAGTCATTATGAGGAATTATTTATAAAACCAACGTTTTCAAAAAGAATTTAATAGTTCTTATTTTGACGTCTTTCAGTTGTCTGAAAATGTCCTACAAATGGCCTAGAAATGTCTTTAAATTCTAATAAAAATTGTAATAAGACGACTGTTTCGAGACATCTTTAAGCTATCAATAAGACGTCTTTAAGACATTTTAAAATCGTCTCAAATTAGACACCCCTATAACTTTAACAAATAAGACATCCTAGAAACGTACATTTTAAATCCTAATCTACTCAGCCCCAAAAACCGACACAAAACAGACACCCCTAGAACCTCCAATACTCATTACTAAATTATACCAAATTCCATTATCCAACACACTTGATTCCAAATCGCCCCTCAAATAGAGAGAAACAAATCGGTCCGTAGAAAATCAGTGGCCGAAGCGTAAGAGTAAACGAGCGGATTCTGCCGCAGGACCGAATCCTAATTCCGGTAAATATTGGTCCAGAATTCCGACCTTTCGGCCTCGCCCGCGCGCGCGCGGTCTTTTACACTACCTGCTCGGCGATCCGCGGGCGACGGGAAACGAAACACACGGCGGCGTTAAATAGTTTCCACGAAAAGGGGGGAGGGGTGTTTCGATCGTCGAAGCCGACGCTCGAAACGGGCAATTCACCGTGTTCCCGGATCAGCGAAACAAAAGCGAACGGACTGGCGGGTTATTTTCGGCGCGCGGCGAGTCGGCTGAATCCGCAATCACGAATAGAATATTCGATGGGCGCGCGCACCGCCGACAAGCGAACGCCGGTTAATCGTTTTTTAATTATGTTAATGCCAGGGCTCGAATCAACGATTCATATCTGGCCCTCCTCCCGCGCCTCTGTCCACGGCACACGCCCCGCGGCCGATATCGACCCCGGGGGTCCCGTTGAATTTCATTGGGAATAATCGTAATTGCCGATGAGGCGGTGTAATTACGAATGCGGGGCCGGCGGTCGTCCCCCTAACTTCGCGCGCCGCTCCGCCACCGTAATTGGCCCTCTTCAGCGCGATCCGCGAAACTTGTCGGGCATCGATCGTTCGCGATTAATAGCGACACTTTTTATCCGGGCCTCGAACAATGTTCCCGGCAATCGGTCGAATATTACGCATTGTTCCATGACCGCAATGTTCTCTTTATCAATCTCGAATATTGGAACTAGGACAAATGATTACCAATTACTGTGCCCCTAAATTAAAAATATATATAGCAAGGGTATTATGTAGAATTTATATATAAAAATATTTATAATGATATCTCTCTTAATTTTGAAAAGCGTAAGTCAGAGAATGTCTCAACGCTGTTAATAATTAATAAATACAGCTGGAAATGAGACTAGGATAGCAAGCGAGACCAGCGAGAAGCTTGCTTTCTTTGGAAACATTTCCAGTGATTTTACTAATTCCATTGTGGAAATCTCGTGAAATTTTGCTGTCTCTAAAGATTATTTAATTTTGGATTACTTGTGCTTCATTTGTACGATTTATATATCTGTATAAATATATGAAAATAATCGTAATAATAATTTATAAATGAATATATAAATATATATATAAACAGATATATAAAAATACAAACAGTAACAATTATAATAATTTCTATAACACACAAAATATCCCGAAATTCATCTCGCGTCTTTGAAACATAATCTCAATCAGCGATTTACACTGAAGATCGATAAACCGCGGGATCCAACAACCGGAAACCGGAGTTCGGTTTTTCGATGGTCCCAGGGTCGACTTGGAGAGTTCCGACGACGGCGTCTCGTAATTGGCAAGCCTCGTCGGCGATAATTGAACCGAATTGTTATCGAATAGAACAAAGAATCGCGAAACAGTCATCCCCTTCGTGTGTGTTCGCCACGGTCGGAACTAGCCGGCGCTCGCATAACGGCGGCGCAGCTGTTAACGCGAACAGAAGTTAGGAGATGCTCGGCGCTAATGGCACCCGCCAGGTTCGTTCGGCAAGTTCGAGGCGGGATCGAATCACCGGCTGCGGACTAATTTCCACGTGGAAACCGCTCGTTTTCGCAGGGGGCCGCGCATCGATCGACTCGAAACAGTCCATCCGATACGAGATAATGCCGACCCGTTGAAGCACGATGTCTCCATTCTTCTGATCACACTGTCAATTTTCGATTTCGGTGATCGTCAGAGAGTGGAGGAGACGTTTAAGACCGGATGGCGTAAGGACGTCTTTTGTAGGACGTTAGGGATGTATTTAAGATGACTTGATGTTTCATGAATATTTTAGGAATTTTCTGAAAATGTCTAAATTAAGGGAGCTTTTAGATGATTTTTAAAACGTCCTACGAATGTCCTAGAAACGTCCTGTATTAGAAGTCGAGACGTCTTATAGACGTCTTTAAAACGTCGTATAAACAGATGTCCTCTGAATATTCTGAAAACGTTTTGTGCTGGAAATCAAGTCATTTATTAAACGTCTTTAAAACATCCTACGAACGTCCTATAAACGTCCTGTATTAGAAATGAAGACAAATTTAAAACATCCAAAAAACATCCTATGAACATTTCTATTCCAAACATTTTATGAACACCTTTAAACCATTTTTGTAAATAACGTATTCTAAGGTCAAGCGACGTTCAGACTTTAAATGGACGTTTTCAAGACGTCCGAGCGCATATTGGAAATAGAAACGCAAACGTCGCGATTTCCAATCGAGGAGCGGAATAAAGTACGGGTGAAACTCGAATTTGATATTCCCGATGGAATTTCAAAGTACGGGAACTGAATTTTCGGAAAACGAAAAAGCGGATCGCGCGAAGAACTTATGAAATTCGCATGATAAAAAGAAAGCGGGGATCGCGTTGCCGGGAATCCAATACCCGTGTACTGTGTAGCACTGTAAAATTTAATATCGAAAACCTATATCTCATATTGGCGAGCTAACGAAACGGAAAGAGGAGAAGAGAGAGCAAGTATGACAACTGTTGGACCGCTTTTATTATACACTTCATATTTCAATTAATATTAAAACTACGTCCTGGTATTAAGTTTCTTTCAAATATATCCTTAACCGTCGTTAAAAGTCAAGCGCCCCGATAAATTTATTCATTTTCTCTACCCTTTGACACGTTTCCTTTATTTCTGATTTCGGACGACGCAATTACGCGCTGCGTTAATAAAATATTAATATAATATTAATATTCTGAAAATTGAGAAAACTGATCTCGTGAAAATTGTAATATCGTTAATTATATTATTAACGTTATTTCTTATTATATATTTTCTCTACTTCTAATTTCAGCCACTGCAATTACATACTTTAATAATACGATATTAATAAAACAATTCAGCATTCCAAAAATTAAGAAAACAGATCCGGCAAAATTTGCAAAAATTCCAACGGAATCACGATAGTTCAAGGTTGTCGCGAAAAGGTTTGTTATCGTCTGCGTGGGAATAAATTTTGCGATCGGTTTCGATGGTCGAGCGATGCGCTTTCGATTTCCCTAGACGGGACAGCCGGAAACAAAAATTAGGTCCCCGCGGGATGCGTCCGCTGTCGGAACAATGCGGATCGATGAGATTTAACGGATTCTCGGTTCCCCGATATCCCGGCCAATGACTTCTTTGTCCTAATCCCGATCGGATCCCGCCTCCGATCTCTGATCGATGATCGTTTCGCGGTTCGCTGGTAATGAGGATGCGGCTTCACGCAGACGAAAATGCACGCCACTTCTCTCCCTCTATCTCCCTTCCTCTATATTTCCCTCTCTCTCTTCCAATTAGTTCATTCCCTCTCTCTCTCTTCCTCTCTAAATCATTCTCTCTCTCCTGCTCTATTCCATTGCTTTTCTTCCTCTCTATTTCGCTCTATCTCTCCTCTGTTTCACTCTCTCTTTTGCTCTATTCTATTTTCTCTTTTCTTCTCTGTTCCTCTATTTCTCTCTCTTTTGCTCTATTTTATTCTCTGTTTTCTTCTGTATTTCTGTCTCTCTCTTTTTCTCTATTTAATTCTTTCTTTTCTTCTCTGTTTCTCTCTCTCTCTCTCTCTCTCCTTTGCTCCATTTCATCCTCTCTATTCCACTCTGTCTCTCTCTCTCTCTCTCTCTCTCTTGCTATCTATTTTTCTCTTTATCTTCTTCTCTATTTCACTCTTTCTCTCTCTAACTTCCTCTCTATTTCTCTGTCTCTCTCTCTCTTTTTCTCTCTCTTCCTTTCTCTGTCTCTGTCTCTATCTATCTCTCTTTCTCTCTATATCATCGACGCTCCCTCTCCCTCGCAACCCCGTGTCTCTTTCTCCGTTCAGCAGAACGCGGGCACGCGCGTGTCTCCGTCGCGATTATGCTAATTGCTGCAGCTGCAATCACTCGACGTGACAGCAGGCAGTTCTCCCCCCGTTCCGCGCTCATGATTCGTCGATCGATTCGGCAAGGATCTGCAGATGCGACCGGCGGCGCGCCGGCTACGGCAACCCTAATTAATCGGTCGCTGCTAGCTCGGTTGAATCATTTGCATTCGCAGATATAATTGCAGCGGCGCGATCCTCGTCCCTGCAGTGAAACACGAGAGTCTAACACACAACGGTATAAATATATATTGTATGTATTACATAAATAAGTATGCATTATATATATTACATTAATAAGTGTATATTACATATATTATAATACTTAAATATGTATCGTCTCAATTGACATTATACAAGTTGTTACATTATGTCACGTCTTATTAATTGACACGTCTTATTTAAAATTATCTTATAATTGCATACGTTAAAAGTTTCACTAATTAAAAATTACGTTCATTGAAAACTGTATTAATTCGGAATTGCATTCACTGAAAAATTTACCAATTTTCAGAAATGCGATGATTAAAATTGCATTTATTAAAATTTGTATTTATTAAAGATTGCGTTTATTAAAAATTGTATTTATTAAAAACTGCATTCATTAAAACCTGAGCTTATTAAAAATTGCATTCATTAAGAACATCATTCGCTGAAAAATTGCCCTCTTTCAATCAAGAAAATTGTGTTTTTAATTTCTCTTAAATTCAATATTTTTCATAAACAATATTCGTTTTAATAACAACAGAAGAGAAGAGAAACTATCGAATGCGACGTAACGATTGGACGATTGCAACGCGGAAGATCTACGCCGGAATTAAAACCGCGCGAACTTATGGACCGACGACCCAATAGCACTCCGTTCTCGCCGATGATGCTTGAACAGTGTCTGCCCTGTGACGGATCATTCCCCTGACAGTTGCGAACAGGATGGCCGGAGTTTCCAATGGCGGCGACGGTGACGTAGTATCGACAATGACGAATCAACTTCGCGAAACCGTGTGTGCTCGTCGAGTGATTCATTACTGGGTTACCAGAGTTACAGCGGATCAACCCTATCATGGATTCGCTGATATCGGGAACGCGACTTTTATTCGAACGACGTTTTTCAGCGAACTGGAAATTGAAGAACTATGCGGAAACAATTGCTATTGTCGAACCCCTAGTATTTATACCGCGAAAATTATACGACAATATTATACACGTCCATAGCATAAAAAAGTAAACCTCTCACGTTTTACGTTGCCGAAACGATGATATTTTTATTTTCAACACGATTTAGTGTAACAAAAATATTTCGTTTAATGATAATAAAAAAACAGAGAGAAAAAATAACGAAAATATGCCAAAAACTATGGCGCAAATATTTCCAGCGCTTTTTTAAACGAAATACTGTTTGAAATATTATCTTAAAAAACTTTTCCCAGCGAACCGAATATCGCGTTTTTTAAAAATATATTCTTTCTCACGAACGAGATATTTAATTCTGAAAAATGTTGGACATTCATTCTCATGCGTTTTTATATATTTTTATCAGCGGTTGGTCAAGTCATTAGTTATGAAATAGTTAAACAATGGTTGTTATAAAACTTGACGGAAATGGTCGTACGAAAATTGTTCTATATAGCATAGAGACGTCTTTTAGACGTCTTAAAAACGTCCATTTCAGGTCGTACGACGTTCACACCTAAAACGAACACAAAATGGACACATTTAACACCTTTAACACCTTTTATAATTCTGCGTTCCTTAAACAACTCTCCATTACCCATAACATTTATTAAAACAAACTAAAAATCTTCGCAAAGAATACAACTCCCACGATATAAAATAAAATACCTTATCTTCATCATTATCAAATACTATTTCAACTACCATACCACCGAGCTCCGATTAAATCACCAGCATCGAACACACAAAGCAACGCGAGCACGTTTCAATTAACCCAAAAATAAATTCCGTCCAAGTTATTATCTTTCGATTGTGCGCCTAGTTTCGAGCGTCGCGATCACCGACGACACTCGGTAGGACAGCCAACAATGCATCCCGAGCGAATGCATCAACTTCTCAGACCGCGTCGCCGGCGAGTCGGCAACGTTCCGCTCGCAACGGCCGCGGCGACATTACGGGAAACAAGGGCTCGCAATTTCCGGACAAAAGAGCGGCCGATCTCTTCCCATAAAATGATCGCGCGCTGAAAGCGTGCCATTATGCCGAGCGCGCTAATGTAATTGTCTCGATCGATGGCGCGCGGGACACCGTTGTCCGTTATCGCGACGGATTAGTCCGTCGAATCGTGACACGTCTTTTAAAACGTGCTATGGACGACCTGGAAACGTTTCGCGTTAGCAATGAGGATGGCTGTTAGGTGTCTTCAAATTGTCATAGGAACGAATGTACTATGAATGTCCTAGAAACGTCCTATCTTGGGAATTAAGACGAATGTCCTACTAACGTTCTAAAAATGTCCTACTAACGTCTTACAATTGTTTATCAACGTCTTACGAATGTCATACTAATGTCCTACGAATGACCTACTAACGTCTTACGAATGTCAACTAACGTTCCACGAATGTCCTACTAACATCTTACGAATGTCCTGTTAACGTCTTACAATTGTTTACCAACGTCTTACGAATGTCTTACTAACGTCCTACTAACTTCCTACTAACATCCTACTAACGTCCTACTAACTTCCTACTAACATCCTACGAACGTCTTACAAATGTCCTACTAACATTCTACGAATATTCAAGAAACGTCCTCAACTAAAAATCATAGACCTCGTGGATCACCGCTCGTAGATCGGGAGCCGCGATCGCGGACCTCGCGGGCTGCGATACGCGTCGGCTCCTTAATCGATAGGTCGTTCGAGTGTGGCGCCGGGGACCGGAACTTCGTTTCCTCGTTCTCGGGTCACGGAGCAGGGGACCACTACCCCGCCCGGCATACATAATCCGAATTTCCAGCTCGGATCCCGATCTAATGACATGATTAATGGTACCATTGTCTCGGAATCCCGCGCGCCGATTTCGGTAGAACGACGCGGCAACGCGCGCAGTCAGCCCCGGAAATCGTTCGGCTCCACGGTTCTCTGCGTTGCAGTTTAGACGGGCGGAATGCGCTCGCGAAGTTGCTGCGGAGACATTAATCCTGACAGCGGCCGAAGAAGATCGGGGCTAGGACGCGCAGGGTTTATCTAGGGCAGTCGCCAAGTGGATTTTTTGCCGATTTAAAGGAGCACTGTTGGAAAAGTTCCGTGACGTTTAACGAAAACGACGATTTTTCTAAGTTGGGAATTGTTTAACTTTTATTGCTTTATGGAGGTCCATAAACTTTAGAAAAAAAAAGAAATTAAGTTGAGAAGGTCTTAAAATTGTATGTAATTTTTTAAATAAAATTTTACATATTTTTTTATTACTGAAGAAGTAATAAGAATTTCACGAATTGTTAAAATATTTTATATTATAAACATCGCACCTTTCTAATTAGAAATCCTATATTTTTGTAATCATTACTAACAACAGCATTTAAAACAGTAAAACAATATATATATATATTTTCATAAAAAGTATAAAGATGAATTTTACAAATTATAATCGCAGCAATGTTTCGTGCCGCGGACGAGAAGATAAAATTACATTTTCCTCCTAATTTTTGCCAGCCGTATCAATGACGGAATCTTCAGTATCCTATTTAACACAGTTAAAACGAAGCCACCGGCTGCACATCTGTATTAATTTCACCGTCCCCCGTCGAGAGCGGGTTCGTTTTTATCGAGTTTTACAAATGGCGGCTCTTAACGTTCTCGACGAAAACGAGGAGCCGCGATTAAATCCTTCTACTGAAATTTTTTCCAGCACTCGTCAGCGATACGATCTTCAATTTACCGATTCGTACAGTCGCGATGAACCTTCGCCCGCCTTCCATATATTAATTCTCGCGATTTTCGCCGAGTCCATCGGGCTGACACGAATTTTCCCCGAAATTTCCACGATCGCAGAAACGAAGCGATTAAAATTCGTAGGAAAAGGAAATAAACTGACCTGTTATGCAAAGTATACTTAACCCTTTTCAGTGCGTTGTCGTCTCTCAGGGACATCATTATTTTAGTATATCAGTAGACAATTAAAGTTTATTAGCTAGGAACAATTAAATATGCCACTCTTTTTAGATGGAAGTCTTTCCTAACTTTTACAATCGTTCAAAAAATTTACCAAAACAACGAACTTAAAGAACGTTATTTGCATAACAATAAATGAGTTATTAATGTCTCCTGATTGTTAACGGATAAAATTATCGACTGCATAACGTCAGTATTCAAATTACAATAAAGTCTCTCTAATTGTCTCTTGTAAACACTGTCCCCGATATATTAACCCCTCGTCGAAGGGGTAGCAAAATCGAAACAAAAAATTTGAATTCCCTCTCATTGAAATCGTGGAAATAAAAGTGAACGAGGAGAATCAGAATACCAGAATCATCTCGTGACTCTCGTGGAAATAATTAAGAACGAAACGGTCGTGATCAACGTAGGAATGAAAGGCGTAATAGCGCAAAGGGGTTAAGGTAAAACGGCTCGAGGAAGTCCCAAATGGACCTAAGCACCTCGGATTCGCGCGATCCGCCGTCCGCCGGCCGGTTTTAATTCTCGCCGGTCTTATCCGCGGAATTAGTCGTTCTAATTAGAGTCTGGCGGCGAGTTAAAAAGGGTCTCGCGGAAGCCGGAAGTGTTCCTGGAAGCGTGGGCGCCGGGGCGGGGTTCTCCGGACTCTCGGCAAACGATAGTCTATTATGCGCGGCCGGCGGAAAGAATTACCATGTTGATGAATGGATTTCCATTTCCAGAGGGGACCCGCGCGGCACGTGGCGGTTCTCAAGTGACTGTGCCCGCGGTACCTTTGCCCGATCCCCCTGCGACACCCCTCTGCCCGCTCGGGCTCGCCTAAATTTCTTCCGAGAGGGCGTCCTTGGAGCGCAAACGAGCCCTTCCGGCACTCGCAGCGATTAATGTTAACTATATATTTTGCTTCAATATATTATGCTAAATAAATTATTATATTATGGTAATAAATTATGCCTTACCTAATCGCAACTATTTTAATTATGTAATGATACATTGACTTGCAAGCCAATCAGTGCGAGTTCATTAACTTTGTAACTACTGTAAAAAAAATAACAAATATGCAACTTATCTATAAAAAGATAACGGTAAGGATAAAGAATTTATGATTTATAATTTATTATTAATTTAAAAAATAACGATAAAGAATTTGCAAATTAGCTATAGAAAGTAACAAACGAGTCTTCGCAAATCAGCTGGAAAAAATACAATGAGGTCTATGCAAGTTACTTGTAAAAACATAATAATATGATCTTTGCAAATTAGTTGTAAAAACGTAATAATAATACCTTCGAAAATTAGTTCTAAAAACGTAACAATAATATCTTTAAAAATTAGCTGTAATAAATAACAAAAAGAATTTTCCCAATTAATTATAAATGAAATAACAGCGAGGGCAGCCGTACCGAAAGGGTTAATATCAAGAACACGCAGCGATATTCCCGTCGATGTGGCGCGGACACGAAACGAAGAATCGTTTGCAATGAGATATCGAGCTCGCAATTTTTCCTCGATCCGTTAGACGAACGCAGTTGTTAGCGATCGTGGGAATGGTAAAATGTCGATCGAGGAAAGGGTGAAACGGCGATCGAGATTACTCTCGATCGTGGTGCAGGCGTTGTCAGCGATTGTTCCTCGCGGAGGCGCGAAGCAATTTGCGGGGCGAGGCTGGTGAATAGGTCCTCTCCGCCGATCTTTTCTTCATCTTCTCTCTCCCATCCCCCCCTCTCTCTGTCTCTGGCTCGGTCTCTCTCTACTTCTATCTCTGTCTATTTATCTCTCTTTCTTCGTATTTCTCTCTGACTCTTTTTCTGTCTTTCTCAGATCTCTATCTGTCTCTTTCTGTTCCACTGTATATCTCGCTGCCTTTCTCTTTATCCCTCTCTGTCTTTCTTTCTATCTATCTTTGTCTCTTTCACTGCCCTTATCTCCATCTCTCTCTGTCTGCTTTCTCTCACTCTCTCTCCCTTATTTCTCTCTATGTACTTCTATCTCTCTCCATGTACCCCTTTCTCTTTCATTCGCTCTCTCTCCCTTATTTCTCTCTATGTATCTCTATCTCTCTCCATGCACCCCTTTCTCTCTCCTTCTCTCTTTCTCTCCGCCCCTCTCTCCGTGTCTCTCGCTCCCTTCGCAGGACCGTTCGAGGACCTTTTAATTCCAACCGAGGAAATTCTATTCCGTGAGAGGAGGCGCCCGCGCCGATTCAGACTTAATAAAGCGTCATACACACCGTCAGGCATTTTTCCACGGCGAACGCCTCCGACACGACCGAATTGAATGCGGCGAATGCTCATTTAACGTCCCGTCGTCGCAGCGGCAGCGGCCAGGCGTTTCCATCCCCGTCGGGTAGGACGAAAAGGATCTGCGAGCCTCCTGGATGCGGCAGCCTCCCCTGGAATCCTTAATATAGTCCGCGGCGAATGGGAGGGGGAGAGTGGGAATGGCACGCAAGAGGGAGACGATATCTCTCGCCGGCTCGGAAAATTACGTGCCGAGCTGACGACTTACGCGCGGCGCACCGACGATCGACGGAAATAGGCATCGGTGAGCTGCGGCTGATCACCGAGGCCAGTCGTAGACACGGTTTATTGATTCCTCGTCGAATTCTTTGGGAAAATATTCCACCCTCATGGCGCCTAATAATCTCATAATTTTTAATAGCTGTTTAAACCTTCGACTGCTCGTGGTGAATATTTTTTTCCTGTTTAAATGAAAGTTGAGGTACATTCTGGTATTTTTTTTATAACGATATTTTCATTTGTTACGTTTTGAGAAATTTTTGAGTTTGTTTAAACAGATGGCAAGGTTGAAATGTCGTGAATATCGTTTTTAAACTTTGTCTATTTTTTTTAAACTAGTAACTATGCGAGTTTTGTGATGTAAATATTTTTTCTTGTTTAAACAAAGATTCGAGAAGACTCTAGTCATTTTCTTGCTACAATCCCTCCAACCATTTCCTTCCAAAAAAATCCCTTATTCGCATATCCAAGCATCGAAGTCTCGTAGCCACTAATTAACTCCCAATCATTAACAATTTTTTAAACAATCCAATTCCATCATTTTTTAAAAGATACTACTTTCTGCCGTTTAAACAGCGTTCGAATAACCCGTCAGAATTTCCTTATAAATAATCGCCTTAATTCCCGACGTTCATAAAAATTCCTAAAAGCGTCGACGCCTGGTCGACGCCTAAAAGCGGCAATAACGATTAACGCTCGAAACGTCTTGCTCAATATTCAGAGCGAACGGCGAAACGACAGAGTGAACGTCGAAGTCCATAAACGAGCAAGGAGAGGGGCGAAGAGTGGAGAGGAGAGGAGAGGGGATAAGAGGGGACCGTGAAATAAAACACGTCTTTCGAAAGAATTCCCCGTGAAATACCGCGAGCGTAACGCGCGGCGCGTAAGCCTCATTGCTGAATCGGTCCGCGTCTCGTCGCCTAATTGGCCGGCCGATACCGAACAGAGAAACGCTCGCATAAATTAATCGCGGCCGCGACGGAATCACCCGGGGAGTGGGGTGGTGGCGCGCTCGTTGCGCCCGGAAATGGCCCGCGGCCATTCCGCCGGCTTGCGGCGTTTTTGCCGCGGTTCTGTTCCGCGCCGTCATCGGAATAAAACGCGGAGTTTTAAGCACGCCGCCGGCCATTGTTTCTTTCTGGTCTCCCGCGCGGTGAGAAGGGACGGCGGGGTGGCGGGGGGATGCCCGCGGACACAGGCATTAGCATAAGACGGAACCGGGCTTGAACACTTAACGAGATTTTAACGAGCACATCCACAAGCGGCGGCGTTAATGCCGCGCCGGATCGTGCTCGTTGCGGTTTCCGGCGCATCGAATTGCGCCGCGGAAAAAATCATCGTCCCCACCCCTCATGCTGGCACCCTTAACGATATTAATTACGTGTCAAACCGGCAAGGACCCGCCCCCCTTTCACTTGCCGACTTAGCGCCCACGTGATTGATTTATTCGAGGCGGTAATCTTCGATTCGATGGAATTATTCGAATTAATTATTCTATTACAAAGTAACTAAATATTTATAAAGTACGTCATGCATTAATTTCTGACGGAAAACGACGTTGATAAGTTTCGTATTGATTATGCTTGCGTTTTTCTCGGCGAGTCTCGGTATCTCGGCGAATATCCCGCCGGTCGATCGAAAGGCGCGATAATCATCCGAATTATGAGCCGGCCGGAATAAGCGATCCGGTTTAGGGGAATCACGGGAACCCTCGATTATGCGCCGAAGCCATCGAACTCGCCGACTCGAGGGCGAGGATCAACGGAATGCAAATGCCCGACGATTCCATCCCCGTCGCCTCGCGTCGCTTCGAATTCAACAGACTGTCGCGAACCGTGTCCACGGAACTTCGTATTAACTTCTAACCGGCGGTCTTGTCCCCCCTCTCCCCTCCACTCCTGTATTCGTTGGATAATGTCGGGAGAACAGGGGTGCGGAGGGGTGGAGAAATTGAAAAAGAAAGTTTCGAGTGATTGTGGCGGTAGGTGGGCAGAGGGGCGAGGGGATCTACCTTTGTAAAAAGCAAAGAATTTTTTATAGTGGTGGTATAGATAAATTTGATATATTTTTGACATAATTTTGAGATAATTTTGACATAACCTAGACATAGAGAAATAATTTTCTTTCCACGTCGAGGGTTGCAAAATAGAAAGAAGAATAAAGGGAATATACTACATAGAATTTGCAAGATTATTCCAAAGAGTAATTTTTAATTTTAAAGAATTATTCGAATACATTATTCATGAAGACGATTTCCATTTTGCGTAAAGGTTAACCGTAGGTGGTGTGGGATAAATTATAATTTCCTTGGAAGATCTCAAGACCAATATGATAAACTTGCGAGATTGAAAAATGTCCAACCGAAATTATAATTTACGGTTGGTTTTTACGCGAAATAAAAATCGTCCTCGTGAATAATTTAGTCGAATAATTCTTTAGAAGCAGAGATTACTCTTTGGAATAATTTTGCAAGCTTTCCGTGAACAATTTAATCGAATAATTCTTCAAAAATTCTGGAAGAAAAATTTCAGAGAATATCGAGGGTGAAATATCATGTAAATTGTTCTCGAACTTCGACAATTTTTTCAATCCTGTAACTGTTCGATTTTTGTAAAATAAATATTTTTCCCTGTTTAAACAGAGGGTAGGGAACGCTCTGGTATTTTTGTTATAACAATATTTTCGTTTGTTACGTCCAGAACATTTTTAGAAGTTATTTCGGTCAGGGGTGAAATATCACGAAAATCGTTCTCAAAATTCGTCAATTTTTTAAACCCTGTAACTGTCCGAGTTTTTTTAAATAGATATTTTTTCTTGTTTAAACAGAGATTGGAGAACGCTCTGGTAATTTTTTTTATTACGAACTTCCCGTTTGTTTTGTCCAGAACAATTTTTAAAGTCACTTCTGCAAGTATCAAGGGTGAAATACCATGAAAATCGTTCTCAAAGTTCAACAATTTTTTCAGCTTTACAGCTGTTCAAGTTTTCTAAAATAAATATTCCTCCTTACTTAAACAGACGTCAGACAACACCCTAGTAATTTTTTTATTCCAATCTCTTCATCTGTTCCGTTCAGATAAAATCGCAAAGTGATCCTTCTTAGCAAAAAAGTCATCGTAATTAACACAGATTCTGCACCCTCCCATTTATTATAAAAAAAAACAACACATTTCCAACAAACATACAAACGGCCATGACTAGCCCGGTCCACGCGCGTCATCTTTTCCATACGGAATAAAAATGAACACGTAACGACTGACCCGCTAAAGAAGCATGAAATAACATTTTACCTCGACGATCTTTTATCATCTTCCCATATTCCACCTCGAAATTCACGAAACATTATTCCAGTCCCCGTGCAAGCACGCTCGCAATCGTGTAAAATCCGCGAGCACGGTACATAGCTGTGCAGTAAATAAACCATGCCGGAAGGGTAGATAAAATTAAGAAAAATCAGATAAAACATGGAAGTAACAGGTGAAAGCGTAGAGATCCGCCGGCTCGATGGCAGGAAATCGAATTCCATTTGGCTGGGAGCAAAAAAGAGTTTCATTGCAGACACTGGCTGTCGATTGTGAGCGGTGGAAGTCGAGAGAGAGAGAGAGTTTCACGGTATTTTTCCGGCTCGCGTCGTCTCTCCTTTTTGCCGCGACGCGTGTACGTATACACATCTCTCTGTATGTGTGTTTTGCGAAGAAGACTATCATCCGTTAACAAACAGATAAACTGTCGTTGACGGGGGGGCGTTCCGATTTTCCGGCGGCGGGAAACTTTTGCCGCGTTATCGAAGATCGGAAAAATATCGTTCCAAACCGGAAGTTTTCTCGCGCTAGCGAAAAAGCGGAACCGTCGCGCTAGGAGGAAACGTAACGACACGCAAATGGAAAAGTTGCGAGAAACGGCCTCGCGAATCCGCCGATTCATAATACAGACTGGTGATAGAGGCGCGCGGCATTGTTCCACGGCGAAAAGTTTCCGCGAGCGAAACGCTGAAACATTCAGGGAACCGGCTGACAAGTATCTCCGGCGGGCGTGGCCGAATCCGATGGCATTAATAATGCAGCGATGGCCGAGAAGGTCGGAAGGTCGCCGAACAAATTTTTCGCGCCGACTTTGCTCCCGATTTTACTCGAGGAGACGACATAATCAGCCGCGTTTCGCCGTCGAACGCGCGCGGATCTCGAGAACTTTGCTTCGAGGTGGTCCCCCGTTCGCGTCGCAACCGGCCCGCGAAACACGCTTTCTCGCGTATTAAACGAGCGCCGGAGATTTTCGCCGAGCATCGGTGAATTTCCACGGATTTCTCTCCGGCGCCGATTATAATGCAACCGTTGCACCTTTTCTTCTTCCTGGGACGCGCTGCAATCCGCGGGATCCAACCCCGGTTCGACCCATTCTCTCGGCATTTTCGTTGCATTTTGCCTTAGCTGCGTTCTTATTGTTCCGCTCTTTCTCCCTCTCTCTCTCTCTCTCTCTCTCTCTCTCTCTCTCTCTCTCTCTCTCTCTGTCTCTCGGTGTTTTACGTTAGTCGTACGCTCCCGGGCCCTTTATTTTCTTGCAATGGACACGGGCGCATAATATATGCGGCCGCGTAAAGTGGGTCACCGCGACAGCGCTTGTCAGCTGAGAGGAGCTTTTTAGTCGCCGGATCCTATTGTTCTCTTATCAATGTTTGGGGGACGGGTTTGGATAAGATAGAAATTTGAACGGACGTGTTGTAAACCGTGTTCGTGTAGCTTTAATTTCAGTTGTTACGGGTTTAGAAATTGTTATGGGAACACATTTTAAAAGTATGTCAATGAAACCATCCCTTAGAGGGGTGGAACCTTTTTTTCTTGTAATCAATGGGGATTTATTATTTTTTTCGACGCTATTTCGAAATTCTCTTTTTGACATAAATTACTTCATATTAAAGAACGTTCTTTCAGCTTTAATTCGAATCATCAAAATTTCCAAAATTCTCACTTCGACACATTTTAAAACCGAGTCAAAGAAACCCCTTGAAATCGTGCTATTCTCTTCTTCGCTGCTAATCGAAGTTAATCAATTTTTCCAACGCGATCTTAAATTTTTTATCGGACCTAACTAAATCCATTCTAAACTACGTTCTTCGTGCTAGAATTTCAGTCATCAGAAGTCAAAAGAACAAAGCAATATCGAGTAGAACAGAGTGAAACAGAGCGGAGCAGAGCGAAGCAGAGCAAAGCACGTCTCGTTATCGCAGTCGCATTCGGCGCGTTCGGTGGATTCGAGGTTTACAGCGCGTTCCCGCGTCGGCGACATCGATTATCGCAGCCGTGGAACGGCTGGTAACGCGGCTTTTATCCCGGAGCAACGGCTACCGGCTACGCCCGGCCATCGAAATTGTGGTCGACGGTGTTTTTACGCCGTCAGGACAACGCCGGACCTTCGGAGATTAGTGCTATTCCGTGGGAACACGAGACCGTTCTCTCTCGCCTCTCTCTCTCTCTCTCTTCTCGCGCTCCATTGTCTTCTCTTCTCGCTTTTTATCACGCTCGTTTCTCCTTTTTTTCTACCCCTTATCCTCCCTTCTTCCGAAGTTTTCAATTTATGGGGGTTTAACGGCGGCGTTTAGCGCGCGAACAGCAGTAGCTGTTGATGAAATAGCGATCACGTTGCGCCATCGGGGCGCGTCTGCCGAATCATGCGAATCGAGGGAACAGGGTACTTTTAGACTTCATTTTTCTGGAATTTTTAGAGTTGGGGTAAAGCGAAGGTTGACTCGGTGGTGAATAATTTTTTTGTCATTTGGTTTGTAGGGTGATAGGGTATTTTTGATATTGAATGAATATAGAGTATAATGGCATATTAATAGCAATACTATATGCTATATATATTAATATTGTAAGACCGATATTATAACAATAATAATAATATCTAATAATATATCTAACTCCATACTATGTACATACAATTCTCAAGCATACCAATTATTATATTAATATTATAATAGTATTATATATATATACACACAATTGAACGTGTATGTCGATTACTTTTATTATTTTACAATTTATCGAGCAAATTTAATAATATAATAATTTTAGCGAAATCCGCGTCCGTGCGGCGTGTCCTACACACACCTGTCTCTCCTTCATTGACTTTTATTTATTGTATTGATAACGCTACATTTACTACATTTACAATAAACTTGCCTTATGGAATAACTGAGTAAAATTGAGATTGAAATTAATTATTATATACATAACAGCAATTTTCCATATAAGTTATTATATACTGCAATATACTATAATCTGATATGAATTAATTGTAAATAGTAATTTATTTCTACTCGAAATTGTAGTATATACACTGCATAGTATATGCACTGTACGAAACACACCGTAAGAGTCAGCAGACAGCGCGAAATTTATTAAAAGATTTAACGCGCCCTATAAAATATGCTGCAAGTTTTAACGAATTTTACGGCGGCGCAAAGTCGACAGTCTATTAATTAATTTACCGATACCGTCCACCGGCAGTCTCGTTTATTAAAACGTATTACACGCGGCGCGTGTACGTTCCGTACGGAAATAATGCTCTTTGTAATCTCCGTGTTCTGTGAAAAATATTTTTACGATCATGCCGACGATATCGTCTGCCTCGAACACGATAATTGGAACGACAGAAATGCAGACGGTTAATAAATAACAATATTCTGCAGTCATTTCACGGAGGTTTTTTTTGTTACGTCTGGCGAAAAAGACAGAAGCTCGACGTCGGCGAAAAAATTCGACGGATTCGGATGAAAATAAAATGGGGAGACAAGAAGCGCTGCGATTTTCAAAATGGCGGTCGCCTTTTCTTTTTCAAGATGGAGTGGCGACTCTGAGACGCCGTTAGAAATAATTGTGAACGTTTCGAAATAATTATTATTATATTTACTTATATTTAGAGCATTGTTAATGCTGTGTCAAGATTATCGTCGAAGCTCGTCTCCTTTTCTTTTTCAAGAGGAACGAAGTATTAACCCTTTTGCAGTCGAGCGACCACTCTAAGGTGCTGCTAAAAATTATCTTCTAAATAAATTATTCTTAATAATTTATCTAAATTATCTTCTAAATAAATTATTCTTAATAATTTATCTAAATTTATTCGATAAATTATTCTTAATAATTGATTTAGAGTCAAGCGAACAAGAATCAATTATTTTCTGTAATATACGAACATCAAATTTCCCTCCTTTGGTTATTGACGATTGCGAACGAACACGCGTTGAAATAGCAGCGACAGCGAAGGGTTAAACACGTAGTTACCGCGCCGAATCGCGGTAAACGGTACGTTGCAGCGGGTTTATGAATACATAGCGGCGGCCGTCAAAGGGCGCGATTTATTCGAAGAGCAAGGTCGCGGTAAAAAATGCGAATTTCCCGTCCGGCTTGGGATCGATATACCCGTGTGGCCCGTGCGTCTTCTCGGCCGTTGCAACGGCCCCGCATTGCCGTAAAATTCCTGACGTGGACTTTTAACGCAGCCCAGTGGCGGACGCTATGTCACCGGAGGTGGCCCGATATCGGACATTTAATAACGCCGCTGCTCGAAAAATGCTTACACGGAATGTTGCGCCAGGAATTTCATGAAAATCGGCGGCCCCCCCGGAGAAGTTGGCCCGATATACAAGCCGCTCGCTGCTGCTGCTGCACTTCCCCCGCGATCCTCCAATAACGAGGCTCGAATTTTATCGCGTAGGCATCTCCACCGTCAGGCAATATCGACCTGTCACTTTGCGCTCTCGCTGGATTAGTTGGCGGTCATAACTATAATAACATCGCGCCGGCCCGAGCGCGGTTCGGCTACTACGCGGCCAAACGGTTCGTTCCACGGCGACGCGCGCATCGATAATGGTTTTACGGATCCCGTGGAAACAACTAAATTGTTCGTTAAATTTTTAGCGTCAATGTAGTAGTCGTTGCAATTGTAGAGAGCGTTTGTGAGTCGTTTACTCGATATTTAAAGGATTTATTCGGTGTTTTATCGATATGCGAGTTTGTTATTCAATGTATGAATTATTTGTTCGATATATAAGTTATCTGTTCGATATATGAATTATTTAATCAATATATGGGAAGTTTGTAATTTACTGTATTAATTGAAGTGAGAGGAATCTCTTAAAATTGTGCCATTTTCCTCCAATTTATTGGTCGGGACTATTTGTTTTTTATCAATATGTTCTTGGCATTGTTGTCAAATATGAATTACCCTATCTTAAAGTGCGTTCTTTCAGCTTTAATTTGAGCTATCAAACGTTCAAAAACTCCGAAGGGAACATATTCTACAATTAAGTCAAATAAACCACCCTTAAGACCATACTGGCTTCCTACTTGGTACCAATCAAGACTTATCAATTTTTTTGAGAAGATTTCAAATTTCTTTTTAAAAAACAAATTACCCTATTTTAAAGTGCATTCCTTCAGCTTTAATTTAAGCTAGTAAAACTTCAAAAATTTCCACGGGAACCCATTTGAAAATTAAGTGTAAGAACCCACCCTCACGACCACGCGACCTGCCTCCTTATATTCCATATTTCTCATCATATATTTTTCTTCTTATATATTTTTCTCTTTACATATTCTTCTCCCTATACATTTCCATATTACACATACACTTCTTCATTTACATAAATTTATTTCCGCAAAATATATTCCATCTACAACACCGAATATCAAACGAAAAAACACATTCCACGACATCTACATACATAACCCAGTTTCACGACTTCAAAAATTACAAAATGAATTATACAAAATACAAAACCATACCTGCGCTATTACATTTATTCCCGGTTGACGCAGAGACAATCGGCCCGGTGTCGTCGGTCGTAACATCTCGGACGAACTGAACGGCTTCGTAAATAAAAGAAGGTGAAGGACGATGATGGCGATAAGAATGTTACGGCAGCTCGACAGACGTGCACAATGCGACGAAAAATCTAGTCACGGTGGAGCGTCACGGCTCCTCGTATGGCGTGGTGGAGGGGAGGGGGGAGAGAGAGGGGAATTTAAAACCGGCGCGGGGTATAAGCCCGGCCCGCTCTAGATTTCGCCGGAGGAGGAGAATTCCGGGAGGGAATGATTTTGATCGTCGGATCCGGATCGGGAATAATAAATCTCGCGGCTGCTCGTTGAACACGCTCGTTGTCGCCGGCAGAGAGGATCGCGCCGCTTCTCCGGGGACGTGGAACATTTTGTTAGCCGGCTGCTCGTGTAAAATGTAAATTACGACAGGCCGTATAATCGTGTTGATTTTATCGCGGACCCCCGGCACGGAGATCAGCTCCGCGATGAGAGCGACCGGTCTCTCTCTCTATTCGACTCTCTCTCTTTCTCTCAAGCCGACTCTCTCTCTCTCTCTCTCTCTCTTTCTCTCTCTCTCTCTCTCTTTCTCTTTCACTCTCTATACGACTCACCCTCTCTTTCTCTCACTCTCTGACTATACGGCTCTCTCTCTCTCTCTCCCTCGTTCTCTTTCTCGCTCATTCTGTTCTCTCACGGAGCATAAATTCCGAGAGGCGAAGTCATCTTGTAACGGCACCGGGAAATCCATGTAATACCCGGAAAATCTGATCGTTCGGCTACGGAATTACGCGAACGGTAATTCCACCGTCCTGCGGACGATTCCCGCGCGTCAGCTAGATCCGCCGCTCTCTCGATCCTCTCTCTCTCTCCTCGATCCTAATACTCGTGCGCGCGCGCATCCGTCGCGATAATGCAGGCCCGATCGCTTAGATAAGACTTTGATAACGAGGTCGAAAGACTTATCGTGATTCCCGGCTCCGATTCCGGGCGAGCCGGTCTTTAACCCTGGAACCACCCCCTTTTATTTTTTTAGACAAGTGATGTGCTGGGAGTGACGTAAAATTGGAATGTTATTAATTATTTTAATAGAAATAGGAAATATGGAGTTTGAGAGGTGTTGGAGGGATAAGGAAAATCTTGGCACTTTTCTCCTCGTAACTGAACGAGATTTCTGAATTTTTTAGACCCGATTTCGAACTTTCGTTTGAAAAGCAAATTAGCCTATATTAAAGTGCATTCTTTCAGCTTCAATTTGAGCTATTAAAAGTTCAGAAACTCTCACGAGAACGTATTCCACAATTAAGTCAAATAAACCACCCTTAAGACTGCACTGTCTTCCTCCTTGGTACCAATCAAGATTTATCAATTTTTTCGACACGATTTCGAATTTCTGTTTAAAAAGCAAACTACCCTATCTTAAAGTGTATTCCATCAGCTATAATTTAAGCTATTAAAACTTCAAAAATTTCCATGGGAACCCATTTGAAAGTCAAGTGAAAAAACCCACCCTCACGACCACGCGATCTACCTCCTTATATTACAGAAATTATTATATATTTTAGAAATTATAATAATAAGTAATTATAAGTAATAATAATAATAAATTTGTGAGTAATACTTTGGTCTTCGTTGCAACATTTTTATGGTTTTTTATGCATTTTTATGCACAGCATTCGCGTGTTCGCCGCAAATGTAAGAACTCGTCGCGACTGCGATTATTGCCGTTGAATAATAATTGCGGCCTGCACGAAATGTTGAACAAGCGTACGTTTACGTAGCAGCCGATAAAAGTCGCGAAATTTTTTGTTAATAACAGGGAACAAAGGATCCGGGGCGGGGAAGTGTAATAAAACGGAAGGAGACCCATGTTATCTCCGGGTTTTCAAGCTTAATCTATAGGGGGGTTCGGTATTATCACAGCCGTAACGCCGGCACGAACAATAAAACTGCCGCGGATCTTTATGCATTGCTTCTTGCGAAAGCATTCAGAAAACAATAAAACACAGTTTTAATAGAATTTCATAAACCTTTATCTTATTCTTAACTCGACGGAACCGTCGGCGCATAAAATAACGCTCTCCTATTTCACCGAACCCGCTGCGCTGAGTTTTGCGTATCGCTTCTCTCTGACGCGTGCCCGTCTCAAATGAAATGTACAGTTGCCCGGCGAAAGTGTTCCTACAGAAGAATAAAGACCATTCAGTTTCGTTCTATTGTCTGTTGGGCGATTGTTGCTGTCCGTCAAAACGCTTTCGTGATAAATTGCTCGAATAAATCACCTTTGTTCATTGTCGCTTTGCCCGCTCCGATGTTTTCTTCGAATATAAATAATTGCGACGGAGTTCTGGCGATTTTTTCGTCCGCGATTTTTGTTATTCGATGTTAAAAATTGGAAGTAAAATTACGATAAAAACGCGTTGGAGAATTCAGATCGCGAAAATTGTGTCAAGGATTTTCGCGTCACTTCGTTTTTATTTATAGCTCGATAGTGATTGATTTATTTATATGTTCTCGGTATTTCTGGTGAATATAAAATATGCTATCGTAAAGTGCGTTCTTTTAGCTTTAATTTGAGCTATTTAGAGTTCAAAAACTACTACGGGAACATATTTTAAAATGAAGTCAAAAAATCCACCCTTACTACCGCACTGTTTTCCTCCTTGGTACCAATCAAGACTTATCAATTTTTTCGACACGATTTCGAATTTCTGTTTAAAAAACAAATTACCCTATCTTGAAGTACATTCTTCCAGCTTTAATTTGAGCTATCAAACATTCAAAACCTCCCACGACAACATATTTTAAAATTAAGTCAAAAAACCCACCCTTATTACCGCCTTTCATCTCAGTACCAATTAATTATTTTTTCTTCACGATTTGGAACTTCCGTTTAAAAAACAAATTACCCTATCTTAAAGCGCATTCCTTCAGCTTCAATTCCAGCTATCAAATATTCCAAAACGCCGGCAGAGATAATTCTGACAATCGTCCGAAAACGTCCCTCGATCCCCGGTTACGTTTCCGCGAAAGATCCGGGTCCTCCGAACAATGTTCACCCGCCCCGGTTCATAACCGGGCGAAGATATTCCACGAACAAGGGATCCGAGATACCTAGGGGCGTGCAAAAGGGGTCTCTCGCCCCCGAAAGGTCAAACATCGGGATACAGGGATCGGGGTCGCGCGATCCAAGGGTTCGCGTAACGAGCGCGATAAATTACTTCGGCTGTCGTAAAGCACGGTCAACGACGAAAATATAAATCGATCGTAAACGAGATGCATCGGGCTGCGACGGGGCTACGGGCTCGACCCTGCCGCCCGACCCGGCACGTAATATCCGAATAATGGGTCACGAGCGATCCGCCGGCCGCCATTAAGACGTCGGAATTATAACGTCTCTAAGGATCTAGCCTACTTGATAGCCGATAAATGGAATACGGTGGTGCGCGCGAGCGATGCTCTCGGAAACGTAAGCGAGAGATGCCACCGTGGCGTCCTTCGATTAGGCTCGAAATGGACGCTTGACGATCATTCTTGTAGGACAACGAATAATTAGAAACGTTAGTGAGAGTCGTGGCTATTTGTTAATTGCTTTCTTATTATTTCTATTAATATATAGTAAGTCAGAAAAATATTCTAGCACTGGTATAATATAAGTTTGACTTCTACGTTATATGTTTAAATAAATATATATTGAAAGGAAAAAAAATCATTTAGTATGTATTAAAGTAGAATATATAAGTGTCAAAATATAACCAAATTTTATATTCAGTATGAAACGTTATCTGTTTGATTAAAGATATTTGAGAAAGTATCAAATCTTCACGTAAAGTAAATATTCGAGCGAATTATAAAATTAGGTTCAAGGTTATATAAGTATATCTAAGACCTATCTAATTCATTTAATAAATAAATGCTGAAGCAAATAAGAAAATAAATAAATAAATAGATCGACGGATAGATAAATCGAGAAATAAATGAACGAATGAGTAAACGAATAAATACATAAATAAATAAATGAATAAATGAATGACTAAACGAATGAATAAATGCATAAATAAATGAATGAATAAATGAATAAATGCATAAATAAATGAACGAATAAATGAATGAAGGACTGAAGAACTACATAAATGAATAAATGAGTGACTGAATAAATAAATAAGTAAATGAACGAATGAAGAAATGAGTAAATAAATAAATGAATGAATGAATAAATAAATAAATGAATGAACAAATAAATGAATAAATGAATGAGCAAACCAATGAATAACCAAACATCGAAAATACAAAATCGAAAAGCATTATCCGCAGCATGCAATTTCATCGAAAGTAAATCAAAAATAAATAAAAAATAATTTAATAAACGAGACAGCCGAGTTCCCATAGAAATCGAGTTCTCCGACGCAGTCCCCATCGAGTGTCCCACTTGCATCGGACATCCGCACACACAGAGTCGGCAGCAACTCGCAGCGAAGTTCGTAAGCTGGAAAGCGCTTCCGCCGATCCTCTCTCGCCGACGATACCGTGCTAAAAGTGCCTGGCAACGGTTGCGCCGGTCAAAGGTAAAGGGCACGAGGGCTCTCTAGCGATGCGGAGGAGCACGAAACGCGGATACGGGCTCCGTCGCGAGGGGGGGTCAAAGGTCGCCGGACCGAGCAATGGTCAGATAGCGAGGGCTCGCGGCGCGTCGCATGACGAAAGTTCTGCGGCAAGTGGGACCTCTATCCCATAGCATTCGATATCTCTACACTGTAGCGTTAGATATCCCTACATCGTGGCATTAGATATCTTTACGCTATAGTAGTCCTGCGATTGGATGAGCGAATCTAATGTGGGAGCTCTAGGAGACGAAACGTAAACGCCATTAGGCGTTTATTTGGCGTTTAGAATTTGGCTAGAATCGATGACGAAAATGCGAATAATTTCGGATATAAATTATTTTAAGATCGTCCATGGTCGCTAACAGTTTCCAGGACATCTACTCCTTTAATTGAGAAACTATGCTAGAGCAGAGCACTCGTCGCGAGCTATAATTTTCAGAGGTTCAGTCATCGGTGCACAATGATAAATTTCGCTAAAATCGCTGGCGAAAATACGAATAATTTTCAACCCGATTAATTGCATATATTTGTCCATTATGCATTGTATATTATGTATTAACGACCGGAGCGTGGATTTTCGTTGTTATTAATGTGTAATAGGTGGTTGCGTCTATATGTATTTACTAATATAGAGTTGGTCATTTGGGAACGTGTTCACCCCCTTTGGGGACATTGACCGGATCAACTATTGCAATAATATAAAAACTGTTTTATAATAAATATGTTTTATAATATAAAAACCCTCTTATTAAAAATTTCAATATATAGATACTTATCTGCTAACAAAAATGAAGGAGAGTATGAGAGAGAAAATAACAGAGAGAATAAGAGAAGGAATAACAGAGAATGAGAGAGAGAATAGCAGAGAGAATGAGAGAATGAGAGAGAGAAAGAGGGAGTATCGGAGACGGATTCCACGGAATAAGTTTAACCGTAGACGCTACACGGTAATTGAAGATACGAGGGTGAATACGGAATAAGGAAGCCCCGGCGAGAACTTCCGTGAATATCCGCCGGCAAACCGTTGTGGACGAGCATGATTCGCTGTGAAACCTTCATGGGGACGACTGCGGCGGGACCCGGCCGCGGTTTTCTCCGTAAATTAATTTCTACAAATATATTTGCATAAAACTCGCGGCAACTCGGTCGTCTTCGCAACTTTCGCGCGAACTTTCGGTCACTTCGAGTCGCGACGAATTAACGCGACGGCTGCCACGTGGCAATCCCATAGAACCGGCGGAGCGAGAGGCAAAAGGGGGGGGGGTGGAAACACACTCGGCTTCGCAGCGAACTTGATCTTCTAAATATTTGCGCGAGCTTGCTGGAAGACGACGAAACATCGTACGTGCCGTCCGCGCGGATATTCTACCCGAGACTTTTCCGTCTGCCGTGCTTGCAATTCGTTTAACCCTTTCCGGGAAGATTTCTTTCAGAATTACGCGGATTAGCATCTGCTTTTTTGCTAGGAAATTCGTGACAGTGGATTTTTATTTATTAAATGGCGGAGGAGAGAGGATTTGTATTTATTTAGTGGTAGAAGAAAGAAAATTTATATTTATCAAGTGGTAGAAGACACAAGATTTATATTTATTAAGTGACGGACGACAAAAGATTTGTATTTATTAAACGGCAGAAAACAGAAAATTTAAATTTATTAAATAGAAGAAAAAAAAGATTTATATTTATTAAATGGCAAAAGACAGAAGATTAATATTTGTCAAGTGGTAGAAGACAGAAGATTTACATTTATTAAATGGCAGTCTTCATTGCAATGTTTATTCATGATGGATGGGCAAAATTTAATTTCAATTCAGGAGACGCGAATAATTTATTTGGTAGATTGTATTGCAAACCTTTGTAACGAGTTTGTAATTAATTCAGTAATCGATTATGAGATAAGTACTGACAGTCGCGATGATTAATCAATTAATTATTGCTAGAGATAAATAAGCAATATACGGATCTCCTTGTAATACAAGTATGTTTGAGAAATATTATGATAAACCAGAATTGACTAAGAATAAATTGTCCCTTTAATAATTTTTCTAAGTTGAAAATAGCATCATGATATTAAATTACACCTTACAGAAAACGTAATAATGCCAAAGATCGAAGCTTTTTAATTCTTAAAAATAGACTTGTGAATATATTCTAATACAATTTACCCTGTCTTGAAGAAGATACTTCCAGCTTTCATTTAAGCTAACTTTCATAAAAATAGCCCTACAACATCATTTTACAAAATTTATCCAAACTACCGCCTTGTATTCATCTATTTCCCTTTCACCTTTCCTAGGTCTCAGACATTCGCGAATAAAGTTACCGCACAACCTAATTTACTTACATAACATCGCACTTCCATACTACATAAAATACACCATGTACACAATTTCTCATCCTCACACATCATTTTCCAAAAGTTATAAAATTCAATTCTCCTTCATTAACTTAAAGATAAAATAAAACACCTGCTGAACCTCGTACACCCACAACTTCTCTTTCATCTTAAATTAATAACAAAGCATCTTCAACAATTATCCCTTAATTCAAAAAAAAAATAGAAAAGACCATAAAGAAAGATGCTCCAGACTGTCATTAATGCACCGGAAATTTGCGAGACGTCGTCGTTTGAAAAATCCTTGTCTTAGGGAAGCCTGCGCGTACAAACCGCTCGCGGCGAGGCCCGTACAAATATTTCTTCCGTCCGGCGAAGGACCTTCGAAGGGCCGCCACAAAGACCTGACTATTTTCTCACATCCCCGAGGTCCCTTTA
Source organism: Augochlora pura (assembly GCF_028453695.1). Lineage (NCBI taxonomy): Eukaryota > Metazoa > Arthropoda > Insecta > Hymenoptera > Halictidae > Augochlora > Augochlora pura. The sequence continues at coordinate 29,512,643 of NC_135774.1, read as the reverse complement.
ATCGTCGTCGTCGCTGGTCAAACACGGCCTCGCGCGTTCTTTGACGTCGTCGAAACCCGAGCAGACGGAATTAGCCGGCGGGATCCTCGGAAGAAAACGCGGCCTGAAGACGCGCGGATTTTTCTCCGTCGCGCGCTAGCCGTGTGGTTTGACCGGGTGTCGTGTGCGGGCATTGGAAATCGGAGGGTCAGCAATCGGCGAGTGCGTGCCGCTCGACGCGCAACGAGCAAACAGGCTGCGCAAACACGGCCGGCCGTTCACCGCGAACCGGTGTAAACGAAAACCGAGAGCAAACAGAGACTGCGCGCGCGCTCGCGTCCTGGCCCCGTGTCCTCTGCGATCCTCCCGATCGCCGCTGTTTGCCGACCAGCACGATAAATATATCCGTGCAAGGCTCGCCCCCGGCGGGGGACCGTCACGGGAATATTAAAAACCTGCGGGCACCGAAGGTCCGGCAACGAAACCGCTCAATCGACGACGCAGAAAATCGCGCGTACCTTCTCGGATTCTTTGCAGAATTCCTAGTGGAACTGTCTTCTTATAAATCATTCCTCGTGGACAATAATCCTGCCTGGAAGGCTCGAATATTTCTACAACAATATAATTGAGTATAAGCTTCAAATTAGGTATAGATTAACGTTATTTGCGATTTTTAGAGCAATACGCTGCTCGAAGAAATTTTTAGCCTTGGGCGGATTGTGGACAAAAATTGGTCAACTTTGATGGATTGTAATTATGCGAAGGATCAGTGTAGGATGATGGAATTTTTTTTAAATTGAAGCTTGAAATCTCTGCTTTAAAACTGTGTTTCTAGATTTTAAGTATAATGTAAAATAGTTACTGTGATTTTTTTTATATGAGGACTTGATTTCTTGCGTGATTTATTGTTGTATTAAAACTAGCTAAGTTTGAAAAAATGCAGGGATCTGGGAAAATTTTTCTCGGAGGTGCCGTTTACGGGAGAATAAAATTCGATTCTTCTTCTTTAATTTAAAAAAAGAGAGACGTGGCTGCGATTTTTTCACGCAAAGTTACGGCGCTTTGAAGTTACCCTTGTAACTACCAATTAGACAAGCGTAGCCTAACCTATAAAGACTTAAGAATTTAAATAAAAACCTCCAGCTTCACAATGAAATTCTAATAAATAATAAAATAATATAAACTAAATCAGAATAGATAAGATATAATAATATTATTCAAAATAAAACCCAGTAGAGCAGACTAAAAAATTAATATTAAATCAGGAGAGAATAAAATATAACCTCCTTCTTACCTAACTCTTCGTTACCAAAATTTGTCATAATAATTATTATAATAAACGCAATGGGGCACACTTAGGCGACAACAGCGCATCAGACAAATATAACGTCCCTTCCAAAACGCGATCCCGTCGACGGAGCGGCGAATACAGGGACGCGAATGCCGTAACGAGGTCACGGGAATCGGCCATTGTCGGAGGGAATTTCCTTTCGGAGGGAAAAGAGTAATCTTGGGGCGATTGATGGGGCGATTCATACAGCTCTGCGGCCGATTCATGGGTCGTGCGATCTCGCGCGGGCCGGTTGCATCCGGCGCGGCGTCTGCGATTGAATTATCGGGGCCAATGCATTTTACATCGCGGATTCGATTGTGATCGATCGGCCGTCGCGGCTGCTCCTTTCGCTCTCCCGGTACCTGGGCCCGAAACCGCGAGAAACAGACTAGCGGCGCCGGCGAGCATGATTGATCGGTCAGGCTCGAATTATTCCGGCTGGATGTGCCGATTTCCCGTATAACATTAGCCGGATGCTAGAGCCCCGTTGATTCGCGCGAATCCCAGAGAGCGGCGAATTAAAGCGGATGGCGGATCGCCGCGGTTTAAATGATCGCGAAATAGTTTGTTTCAGGTTATTTGTCGTATGATTTCGTGTTACAAAATGGCCGCGTCCATGGCCGAAGTTAAGTCATTTTTACAGGTTAGACTATTTTTATTCGATTTATTGATTATTTTTAACGTGGGCAGATTGAAATAATGCTAGGAGATCGTTGTTATCATATTTCATGAAAACTAGCATTTACACGCTGAATATAAAATTACTGGGAATTTCCATCAGAAACGACAGACTCAGGGTCAATAAAGACCCAACCCTGGATTTCCTTACAAATTCACACTTACAACAATTTTTTAAATCTAATCCTCGTCGATATCTATAAAAATCATTTTGCAACGCGTTGCAACAATTTTACTTGGTAAATGTATAATAACATTCTGCATCGCAGAGTAGCCATTTGATTGTAAAGGGTTAAATCACCGTATCTCTCAACAAGTTAGCACAGCGAGCGAGGCAACAGGGCCAGCTGTCCGAGCATGTTGCCAGACCAAGTATAAGGACGCTGGCAACGTAGAGTGCGCCAGAGAGAGAGAGAGAGAGAGAGAGAGAAGAAGAAAAAAAAGATGATTTCCTAGATGATCGAGGGAGTTTGGTGGGCTGCCAGGAGCCCGGATTCCCGGCCATCCGGTGGCTTTTCTTTCCGATAGCTTTCACCGGTTTTCCATTAAAGCTCGTAACGGTTGCGAATCGTTCCGGGATCGGGCTTTGTTCCGAAGATTAATTAACGGTCCGGTGCCAAGAGCCGGTGTCGTCGATGTAAAACGCCACCGCGAAAAAGTCAACCGTGAGGGAGGGAGGGGAGGGGGAGAGACAGGAATTGGAGCGTGATCCTCGATGCCCGTCGATAGCATCGGGCCTCCCGTTTTTTTCTACCCTTTCCTCCCCCTTTTACTCTCTCTTTCTCTTTCTGTCTATGTTGCTGTCTCTGTTGCTGTCTCTCTTTCCGTCTCTCTTTCCGTCTGTGTTTCTGTTTCCGTTTCTGTCTCCTTTTTTGTCTCTCTTTCTGACTCTTTTTCTGTATCTTTTTCTGTTTGGGTTTCTAGCTCTGTTTCTCTCTGTGTATTCAACACTCTCCCTTTCTCTCTGTTTTCACACTCTCTCTTACACTCCTTCTATGCCCCTCTGTCTTCCACTCTCTCTTTCTCTCTTTCTATCTCAGGCTCCTTCACTTTCTGCCTTTCTGTTTCTTTTTCTATCTGCAACTCTTACTGTTTTTCTCTCTTTCTCTCTCTCTCCCAGTCTCTCTCTCTCTCTCTCTCTCTCTCTCTCTCTCTCTCTTTCCCCAGTTTCTCTATTCCACTCTCTGTCCTCAACTCTCCTTCTCTGTCTTCCTCTCTCTCTCTCTCTCTCTCTCTCATTTTTCTGCCTCTCTGTCTTTTTTATCTCTCTCGCGGTATATCGCTCTCTCGCGATCGGTGTCCCAGCGGTGTCCGAGATTCCCTATCGGAGCCCCGAAAATCCAATTACTATCGCGGGACGGAAGTGGAATTTCATTTCCGCGGAAATCGCGTATATCTTGTCGGGCTTGTGGTGTTGTGTACCGTAAAATCGGGCGCGCCGCGCGGCGGCCAGGAATCCGCTGGAAAAACGGCGCGGTCCCCGGGTGAAAGCGAGCGTAAACGTTCCCGCCGATCAATCTGACCGGTCGTGTTGCGAGCAACGCGGTTATTTTCCGGCGGGCCCTCGTGTCACGATCAGATTTCGAAATCGGGACGAGAATAACAGCCGGCTACTGCCTCCGCGTCGAAGAACCACGAAGAACAATGAATGTTCGATACATAATATGTACAATACTTGGAGCCTTTTAGTATAGTATGGTATACGGTTCTAGGACTGCAAGTCTTGTGGCGCCAGTTTACGATGTTGTCATTTCGAACGGTAACGTTTATTATTATTACAACGACTCGCGGTTGTATTCGTCAGTGCTTTCAAAGCGTTGATGGTGACGCCTAGTGCAGGATTGTTGTTCCTAAGATTGCCCCTGTGTAAGAGGTATTTATTTTATTGAATTGTTGGAGGTTAATTAATTCATGATTTTTTAAAAGAGTTAATTGATAGTGAAGAGTACAGTTAACATTAAACCACCTTCTCCTACTTCCAGAAAAAAAACCAGACATCATCCAGAAACATACCTCAACAAAATCCAAATAGTTCTAAACCGACATCGCTATCGCACATCGTTCAGAAAATTCAAGCAACCGTGCACAAACTATTCCACTCGTAGTAACTCCATGGAGAGAGAGACGCTCGTAAAATTGTATTACGCGAAGTACCATTTGCATTCGGTCATCGACAGCGGATACGTTGAAAGGGCCATTAACCGACTTTGCGGAAGGGAAAGCGGCTTCTGCCTGTCTACCGGGAAAGGGTTGTTGGCCGGCGTTAATCTCGGTGCCGTTCGCGGAAAGTATTTTGCCCAGGGATTTCCGAAATGGATCCTAATCTTCAAAGGGACGAGCCGTCGAAATACATAATGGAACGAAATCCCCGGTGTCGATAAGCACTCTCCCCGGCCGCAAGAGAAATCGTGGCGCGCGGACCTGCATGGGGCGCTCCGGCCAAATTAACCGTGTCTTATCTGGGCCATGCATGTCCCGCCGCCCTGAAACATCTTGTCCCTTCGCATATTCTGTATGAGCGCATCTGTATACGTGCACCTACCTATAGCATACATACGTGTACATATACCTACAATATACGATATATACATACGTATATACAGTCAGTCCCATAAGTATTCGTACCCTCGTTGCTTATAAGAGAAATCTGTTGAAATCAAGGGACGCATTTTGCAATAAAATTTTTATTATGAATGAACACGTGTATAAAGTTTATTTATATCGAATATAGCAAATTATAACAAAATTGATTAACTAATAACAAAAATATACATATATACATATATTTATGGGACTGACTGTATGTATACGTATATCTCTATGTATACATATACATGCGTATACACATCTATAATATATACATATACATATATCACCGAGTGGATAGATATTCGACACAGAGGAGGCTGGCAGAGGACGGCAGCGTGTGCGCGCACGGCGCCCTATTCACTCGACCCCTATACACAGCCGTCACCGACCTCCGTTTGATACTGGAATTAGAGCATTATGCGTGTTTCGGCAAACGCGAGGCCAACTATTTGGGGGAAACTGGGAATCGGCCGTAATTGCAACAGTTTTCAAGCGATCCCGGTCTGCTTTGACCGGCGGATCCGACCGCCATTTTCTGATCCGAGAATTATCTACTCGCGCGTCCCGCCGAGCCAAATTGGCTTGAAATTAGCGTGATGAAATGCTATTCGATACTCTCTCTCTCTCTCTCTCTCTCACTCTATATCTCTGCCGGCTTCTTTCCCGTGAGCACGTAAATTGCGGCGATGCATTCATCATGACGATTCGTCACGCACCGGACACTTGATAAATGCCGCGCGAAACGTTCCTGCCGATGACGAACGCGTAATTGATTTAGATAAAACCTGTATTATTTATGATTCGACGTTGTCGACGGGCATCGCTGAATTGTTGGTAATCGTCGATATTTTGGGCTCTGTTATTTTATTCGGCGACCTTTCAGGTTACGTCAGGTTATGTCGATACTTTAGGCTCTGTTATTTTATTTGACGATCTTTCAGGTCCTGTGATTTTATCTTGAATTGTTTTATTTGACGATCTTTCAGGTCCTGTTATTTTATCTTATATCGTTTCAAGTTTATAGTTTGGAAAATTAAGAACGAAGTAAAATATTTTAAACACGAAAAATATAAACTACTTGATCTCAACCCTAAAAATAACGTTGCAATTGCAACAAAAAATTAACATTATCCCATAGAAAATTTCTTCCTTACAACATAAATTTGTTTAAATATGCAGGAAATAAAAATCAAAGTTGCTATCGAATACTTTTGGTAGGAACTGTATGCCAGCGATCCAAGTGAAATTGCAAAGCGTTATTGCCCATCGTCCGACGGATTAATCCGTCTGCTATTATCCCCCCCGTCCCCGTAACCCCTGCGCCGGCATCCGGCGTCGGCATAAAGAGAAAAATCTTTATGGCTGACCCCGGGGTCCGCGTAGCCGAGATTTATCGTCCGCCCCTTGTATCTAGCGGTGGCTGCTCGTGACAGGAACTCGATAAAATACTCGTGTAATAAACAGGCTAAACGCAAATTTATATGGAACCGGCGCGGCCCGACACCGGCCCGACCCCGCGCCCAGCCACGCCGCATTAACCTCTGTCCGGTCGATCACTTATCGTTACCCCGGGAGCACTCCGGGTTTCATCGGATCGCTCGACCGGATTCCCCGGCTACCCACCGATATTGTATCGCGGATACGTAACACCCGCGGCAACTGCGCCCCGTCCAGACGCTGTTATTGCAGAGAAACCCCTTTCTTTCTTCCTCTCCCCCACCCTCTTCTTGCTTTTTTTCCTCCACCGCCGTCTGTTCGACTACGGGCCGAGCACGTTTTACGATATCCGGGGTGCGACAACGCGCGAACAATAACCCGGCCGGTTTAATAACTACCGTCCCCGAACTTCGGTTTCTCATTTTGTTGTTTCGCCTTTTACGTAACACGTACGATCCTCGCCGAATAGGGGCCTCGTGAACGGCCGAACGATGATAGCGTTGAGAGAAACCGCGGAACGACTCTTGAGCCGCTGTTGCGTATTGGGGAACTGCTTCTGTAAGATCGCGTTACGGGGGTTGGTGGAAACGGTGCAGTGGTGACCGTGGAGAATAATGGAAGCAGGAGATTTGGACGGTTTTGGGTTCTCTTCTTATCTGAAAATATCGTTGGAGCCAATGGAAATATGTTAATTTATTTTTTAAGTACAGTATGTGTATTTTAAGAGGAAGGTTATAGTGTTGCGTTGATATTATAGTATCAATTGTGTAACTTTAATTATATCAAGATTTTGAGGTTATCCTGAGTTATAGTATTTTCTCTTTAGTCACTATATTATACATATTTATTGTATTATATTTAGAATTTCATATACACATATGTACATATATTACTTAATATTCCTTTTCATATATATTTTATGCATATAAAATCGAATCCTGTGACGCATACAACAATTACACCTCGAACAATTTCAAACAATTTTGAAAATATGAAAATAATTTTTGAACTCGATGTAACAATTTTTAAATATTAATATTACTATTATTATAACTTTTATATTATTATGATTATTACGACAGTCGATCCAATTCCGATTCCATTCCAAGAACATCCATCGCCATATTCCCCCCACCCCAAGACAGACGCCGACTCCTCGCCGTCTCCGCAATTGCAACGATTAATATTGTCTAGCGTATTTCGAGTTCCCGGCCTCTGTCTCCCAGCGAACTTGTTTTTCCGCCGTCTTCTTCACTCCGGCTCCGGCGTGCACGGGCAGCGAGCAATTCCATCGCTGTCGCGGTTTTTCTCGGCCCGGATCTGTTATTTTTGCCGATTCCTCCGCCACGGAATCCATTATTCCGCGGAACTTTTTTCCTTCCGCGCGCACGGCTGATCGACTCCGCGTTTCGAGGATCCAAGCTGCTCGTTCGACTGCTTCTTCCTCGCTTTAGCGATTCCCTCGGGAACCTACCAGCGTATCCCTTATTCTCGCGACAGAACCTCCGACTCGCGCTGCAAATAACCGATACATCGTTTCAATTATTCAATGAATTATCCGGCCGTTTTCAATTATTAATTGCGAGAGAGTTAGTTCGACCGTCTTCCCCGGCAAGGTTTATTTAGTTATACACGACGATGAATAATTTATGGGATACGTTTTACGCTCGCGATTGGCTCGCTCTGCTTATTGATCGCTCCGCGATTGTTACTATAATATTAATATTAATATTACAGGTATTAATTCAAAATATGCTTGAATGACGTAGTGAATTTTTATTTTGTATGAATATAAAACAATCTTGAGCGCCGCAGTCATCGTTAGGGTTAATATTTTTCTATCGTTTGATAATAGTTTTATAGTTAATAATTTTTATTTCTTATATTTATTTAGTATAATTACAGTGACTCTGAGGAACAGATATTCGAAAGACAGAATCTATCTATTAGGACGTCGCATAAGTTTCTTCCATTTCTTGATGCGAAATCAATAGACGATATTTGTTGTTCAAGCTTAACTTATTATATCATATATTATACTAGTGTTTTCTTCCAAATAACCCCTCGACACTGGGAATGTTAGCGGCATTTATTATCTTGCGTATAGTGTATCGCGAATTTTCGTGTAGCATACTCTCGAGATAGCATACTGTGGAAAGAACGTATATGACACCCTAATACTTCTTCACACTCGCCTGTAGGTCTACGCGCTTACAGCGTCAATGACGCTTGTCTCCTGTAGTTAACGAGAAGAACCGCCGTCGGACAAGAACCACCTTAGAGAAGAATCTTCTCTAAGGAAGAACCACCTTAGACAAGAATCACCTTAGACAAGAAATCCCGCGGAAACTTCGCTTCTTTCCCGGCGATTTAACGCGGCCAGGCCGTCCCTGATTTTTCGAATTATGCGAGCGCGGCGCGGATCGCAACAGACGAGAAGGTCGTTAAAAGTTTCGTCGCCGCTGTCTTATCTCCAGGCGCCTTAACGACGCGAAATCGCTGATGCGGATTTCCCGCGAGGGAAAGTGGACGCGTTCCGTGTCCCTTCCCCCCCCCCCCCCCTGTAAACGGCGATAACGAAACGCCGCGGAATCGTTCCACGGCGGACGGGGCGAGGATCGTGCCGCGAAAAGTATCCTGCCACTTTGCCCTGGTAGCTCGTTTGCATCGCGCGCGAGCTCTCGCCGATTTTCGAAACGCTTCCGCCAGCTTCTTCTCGAGGACGAAGCCAATATAAAGCGGGGGGCGGCTCCGCAGTTCTTCTTCGAACGAACGCAATCGAACGCCTCGAACCCGGCAGATTGTTCTCTGTCGCGAACGTGATTTGCGAACGCGACAAGTTGGAAGAAGTCGGGGATGGAATATAAACGCACCCTTCTCGCTGATTTTTGATCAAATTTCGTGATAATGTTCATGGATATACGTGAATGTTAGATGGTATGGTAAAAATTGATGGAATTAATATGAAGGTTCGTGTCAAGTATATTAATTGATAAATTGAAAAACGACTGGGTGAAATTGAAAAATGGGTGGATAATACTGCTGGAAAAAGAATTGGGAATTAAATATAAGCAATTTACACCTCACTGTTTCAGTACAAAAGTCGTGATAAAATTTAGAAAAATATCTGAGTACCAAAAGATTCATTAAAAATCGATGAAATTAACAAATAACAGCAAAAGGTTCGCTCTAATTATAAAAATCACCAAATCAAAGATCGCACCACTGCTCAGTGGTCCACTTTGGAGAACTTAATCATATCTTACATTTAATTATATCTTTTTATTATTTTTTTACTATTTCTGAAATTTATTGTATCTTTGGAACTACTATAGCTATCGCAATGAAATTTTCACTAAAAATATTTAAAAAGCAGTAATTTTGATCCACCGATAATTAAATATTTTCTCCATCTGTTAAACACTAAAATTAATTAAATAGTAATGTTTATCCCACCGCGACGCTTCCTCGACTAGAACGAGCACGTCGCCTCTTCGGTTTCCCGATTTTCCGAAGTGGAAAGCGCCTTTGTGGACAGACTCCGGCTCGTCTATCAGCGAAAAGGCGGTCCAGACTCCCCGGGAAAGGCTCTCCACAGTGATTTTCCTATTTTCGTTCGCGCAGATTAGCGATCCCCTCCACGAGTTTTTCAATTTCGTTCAATCTCCCAGATATCCCGTCATTTATACTCGCCAGATTCTCCCCGAAGACTTTCCGTTCCTCTTCCACCTTAATTCGCAAACTCATTCCGCGAAACTTCATCCTCGAAACTCGCCTTAACACTCGTACTTTCAAAGGGAAATAGAAAGTCGAAACACTTGAAATATATCCAATAGAAAAATTCGCGAAGCTGTTTTCACTGCCGCGACATACGCTCTGGCAAAAATGGTTCCGCAAACGATCCAAAAATTTTCCCTCGGCAAGAAAGTATAAATTAAAGCTACCCCAACATTTCCACAGGATTTCAGAGTCGGCGGCCGCTTTTCCAAGCAGGAAAATTCCGTAAATCTGCAATTCGCCGGTGTAACAGTCTCTCGGAGGCAAACAGCCGGGAATTATTCTCGCGGAGCCGGCGTCCGAGGAAACGCGAATTTCCGTGGCGCGCCTGTAGACCGAGCAGAGATGCCGTGAACCGTGGTCGAGCAGTTCCACGGCGGAGTAACGCGGCTTTCTCGCCGATTTTTCGAAGCCGCGGTTGCCCGGCGCGTCGATAAAGAGGCGAGGCCGGAACTTCGGGAACCGAGACTCTCTCGACATCGATTTCGCCGGCGGTGGCCGCTCTCGTAGGAAAACAATCTGGAAGCGGGTGGCTCGCGAGCCTCGCCGGTCCCACGGAAATTCGAATTTCCCGTGGACCACGCCGGCGGAGAGAAGCCCTCCACCCCGGGCGCGATGGCTCGCAGCTACCGCGCGCTCAAATGATTTCCTCGGGCGCAAAGTCGGCCGACGCGGCCGCCGCGCTTCCCCCGGAGTGTCTGGGAAGTTCGGCTCGCCTCTTAGGCACAAGTTTCGGCGTAACCGGCGGCTGCCAGACCGGCCGGCAACTTTTCATCGCGATCGTTAACCCGGGAACGCGGCTCGGACTACGGCCAGTTTATGCGAGTCGATAATCGCTTATGGCCGGCCTGGGTTGCGAAAGAGTAGCCGATTAGCTACCGGCTAGGTCTAGAAAATATATAGTCGATTGGCACTGACTAGGTTGCGAAAGAATAGTCGATTGGCAGTGGGTAGGTTGCAAGAGAATAGTCGATTAGGTATTGGCTAGGTGAAGAAAGAATAGTCGATTGGCACTGACTAGGTTGCGAAAGAATAGTCGATTAGCTACTGGCTAGGACTCGCGAGCTGTTCTCCGTCGCAAAAGATTTTCAGGGTCAGCGTTGTCTTCCATCACAGAAGATTTCTAGGATAGCGTTGTCCTCCGTCGCGAAAGATTTTTAAAGTAACATTGTCCTCCATCGCAAGGGATTTTTAGGTTTACGTTGTCCTTCGTCGCAAAAGATTTTTAGTGTTGTCCTCCAACCCAGAAGATTTTTAAGGCAGCGTTGTCTTCCATCGCGGAATATTTTTAAAGCTATCTTCAATCGCAAGAGATTTTAAAGGCTGCGGTGTCCTTCATCGCGGGAGATTTTTAGGTCTGTCTTGTACGTGTTTCTGCAGTGGTGGCTTCAAGAGCGGAGGAGAGTCGAGGCTTTCGTTAGAAGAATCGGGGATCGGAAACGGGAACGATGATCGCTGGTAGACAGGCCGCGGGCGGAGGATCGCGACCTATTTAGGGCGCATCGGCCAGGACCGAGTCCGCTTTAAACGGAATTGCTTGTAAATTTAATATCTGTGCTTTATGAGCTTCGTGCCGGGCTGGAATTCAATGGATTCGTTTGATCGCGCGCACAGGCAGCTGGCGACGAGCCAGCGCCGATGGAACCTCCCTTCCTCTCTCTTCCTCTGTCTCTCTCTTCCTCTGTCTCTCTCTCTCTCTCTCTCTCTCTCTCTCTCTCTCTCTCTCTTGCTTTGAGAGCGAATGTTTCGACGCCGAACGATTTTGAACAGGGACCCCGCCTACCGACGTTTGTCCCCGTTACGTCGTCCGCTCGGAGCCAGGCAGCAAACCGGGATCATAAATTCTGCCCTGGGATTCGGTACGAGCGGTCCAGATGTCCTGCTCGGTACCCGAACACGAAATTAACGCGCTCGCCCTTCGCGCTGCTCGATATTTTTCTGCTTACGCTTGAAATTATTATCCTAGAAACTTGTTTGAAATGATTAGAATTCGTATAGGTATACTTTAGCTATACTTTACTGACGACTGCTCCTAAAGAGATAAATGAACAAATTACACTATGGCACAATAACCGAAGGTACAACCTTACTGCAAAGGTTGCATTCCTCCGTTCCGTGACACGCTCGCGCGCGAAAGCCGTCGAAAGCGTCGATTGGTTCGTTGCGTAGAGTAGTTCGGTGTAAAATCGAGGCGAGGACAACGGGGCGAGGGGTATCGCGAGAGAGTGCGGGGTCCGCACGTCGTTGGCCCAATTACAAAGGTATCGGTTGGTATTGCGTCTCCGTAATCGGCGGCGTCGAGTACACCGCCGCAAACCCTCTCCGAATACGTCGATTCCCGCGAGGGCTAATCGAGAGAGAGAGAGAACCGGCTATCGCGCTTGTTACGAGCCGCGCGAGCGAACGCTCTCCCCCCGACCTAGGTGACCTAGCCTAGGCGGGAGTTAGGTCGATTCGGGTTAACGATGGCCAGGCTAGAGGCCGGCCATGGGGAATCGTCTTATCGGCCAGCTCGCGGATCCGATTTCCACTTCGATTACGGCGAAGAATTCGAGACGAATCCGAGCCCTCCTCTCTCTCTCCCTCTCTCTCTCTCTCTCTCTCTCTCTCTCTCTCTTTCTCTCTCTCCTTTTGCGCCGGCTAACTAGTTTCTCATATGGGCTTCTCGACTTACAACGCCCCGGCTCAGGAATTCCAATTAATCCCGGGATACTTTCGGCGGCGACTACAATACCTTCTTTTGCCTCTGACATCTTCCGGATACACGGCTCCCCCGGGATACGGGACCGTTTTGTCCGACCAGCGCAGCCGGACCTCGCGAAATTTTAGAGAATTTTCGTAGCTGCTTGAATTATCTGTACTTCCCTTTTGGCAGGAAGGCTTTGTGCTAAATTGTTTGATGAAAATATTCTTGGAACATTTATTTATTTATTCACTTAATTATTTATCTATTTATTTTCTTATTTATTTTACATCGAGATTTCTCGACATTTTTCTTCAATATTAAAAGAAATAATTCACAGCAAATTTGATAACAATTTTAAAATATCTTTTCTGACCTATATACATTTTTATACATATATTTTGTACAACAAAGTGCATTTTATGCATATGAAATTAATTCCCATAACTGAAACAGCAATAAATCTAAGCCAAGAAAATACAAATATTATTTTAGAATATAAACTAAAAATTTTCTTGGTGCCTCAGAGTCACCACCATGAGAAAAGGATAAAAAGTGATCCAATACTTTCTGTCAGAGTTTATATACAACAATCTATGTTCATACAGTGTCGTATAAGGGCCGGAGTACCGTGTTATAGGAGGGTCGACTGTATAAATATATATACATATATGTATATACATATATATCCGTGGTAGGAAGTTAAAACAGTCTGTGGAGTATTCGGGATGTCTGAGGCAGTCGAACGCGTCTGAACAGCAGTCAGAAAACTATGCACAGTGTGAGCGCGCGGAGACGGCTGACACACAAAGCTCCCGCGGATCTCGCGGTGAACAAGGAACATATATCCAACCGAATGACATACAGAAGCCACCGACACGAGTCTCTGCCGGTCCCTACTGTCCACGATATCGCTGTTGCGGCCGAAAACTTTGGTGCCAGCTGCTGCCTCTCTCTCTCTCTCTCTCTCTTTCTCTCTCTCTCTCTCTCTCTGGCTTCAATAAATTCGATCAGCCTTCTCGGCTGTTTCTTCCATATCGGCCTGACACTCCGAATCAACCCTCGCATTCGTCTAATAAATCCCAACCGCAAAGTAAATCGAACGGCTCGCGCTTTTCCTCGGACTCTCTGTCTTTCACTTTGTATCTCTCCCATTCTTTCTCTCCCTTTCTCTCTGTCTCTCTTTTTCTCTCTTTTACTATTTCTTTCTCTTTTAATTCTATAGAAAGTCAATTATTATTATTATTAATTTTTATTTCCTGCTACATTTCCTTTACTATTTAATTTTTATTCAATCCAATAGAAAGTCAATTATTAATATTAATTTTTATTTACTATTACTTTCATATTAATTACTTTGCTATTAATTTTTACTCGATTCAATAAAAAGCTCGAATCAATTATTATCACCAAATTTTAATCACTATCATCTTCCACTCATTAACATCCTGTACTCAATATCATCCATTTGTCGTAAAAGACATCACCGCTATTTTAATAATCAAATTATTATTACTCACTTATCACTTTCACAATGATTTAATGATTCACAATTCCCGCGTCTCGATGCTCGATCCGCCTAAACCGCTAAAAAAAGCCCTGGTCCTCTCCGTTTATTATCCATCGCAGCGTAAACCCGCGAACCGTCACCGATCAAACATTTCTGGCAGAGCTATCATAATACTTGTCTTGGATCAGGGTGCACTCGGCCGCAATTTTCACTCAGCAGCGACGACAGCTGCTGCTACGCGCGGGAATCGGTGTGTTCGATCGACCGGAAGAAAATCCGGCGCGCGTCCGTCGCCGCCAGAGATTCTTCGAGTTCCACGAAGGATCCTGTGGATCGCCCGTGGATGGAAGGGCACGTACAAGCGGGGGCTGGCTTGCATGAATAACGAGCTGGAGAGAGGGTGATTCTACAACGTCGGAGTCGGAGTCTTTTCTCGAGCGATTTTAACCCTTGACAGGGCGCGTCAGTTAACGTTAAACGCGCCCTATAGACACCGAAGTGAACGGTTCTGTATCTTTTGTTTAAATATTGTCTTTATTATAGAGACATTTTTGTAGCATATTATTGAATAAATATTTTTATTGAAGCAGTTATTCGAATTGAGAAATAATTGTAAATAAAAATATAATCAATACATATTGCGATAAATATTACAGTATTAAATTATACAAAATTAATTTACACAAATTATGACACATATTTTAACACCAATATTAGCAATTAATAAATACTACAACACATTATATAATAGCCAAATCCAGTCTCTAATTTCTTAGAAGACACCTGTCAGACGTCTTTAGCTCTCACTATAGCGTGGCCAGTGGTGCGCGACACCCCCCAGGAGACGCCAGAAATAATACCGAGGACAAGAATCACGCTACTGCGACTCTTAATTAAGGAACTAGCGCAGCTATTGACAGCCGGCCGCTTAACGTTTCGCTAAAACATAAAGACGCGTCAATTATTAAAACAAACGGCCCGGCTGTCAAACACCCAGCGCGCGACCATTCCAGGGTTAACAGTGAGGGGGGAGGGGAGGGGAGAATTAAAGCGAATGAATCGCCGGAAGAGGCTCTCGCTTCCGGGCCCCCGAGAGGAAAAAGCAAACCAATTAGTCGCTCGCCACTCGACTCGAGCCTTTTTCCTCGATCCCGCGCAATCGGCGACCGTAGCTGTTTCCTATAAAACCTGCCGCGGGTGCTTGTACGGACACACACGTGTATCGCTCGATTGCGATCTTTGTGTATTCGCGGTGAAAAATAAGACGATTTATATAATTATAAAAATTCTCATAAATTATCTAGACGATAATTTTATTAAGGATTTTGTTTATTTCTGTGTATAGAAATTTATGATTGAGAAGATCGATTGTTATAATGTTTGTATTTCGTTTATTTTTTTCGTAGAGAAATTTGAGAAAATTTCATTCTTTTGTTCTCGTTTTGTTTGTTACATTATATATACTAAACTGAGAATATAATATGTTGTATAATAAGGTAAAAATACAATATTTATTATAGATTGACTATATATAATAATATACAATAATAATAATATAATAAAATATATTTAATATATATTGAATTTAATATATTTAATAAATGCAGAATTTAATAGATATTACCACATGCCGCTCCTCTCCACATCCGTCGATTTCCGAAGAATTCTGTCAGCCACGAGTCGCCGGAGCCTTCGATGCCGGGTTTCTCCGACGCGATTGATTTCCTTTGACAAACATATTAGTCTGGCCAAGGTGTTCCCTGACACCGACAGTCGACAATTGACGGGGGCCGCGGGTCGACGGCAGTCGGCACGCGCTAGTCAAAAGGTTACATGTCCATTGTCCCCCCTCCCCGCCGTCGAACCCCGTTGACCATTTTGTTTGTCCCCGGCGCACTCCGGGCGGAAACGGAATAAATCGAACGCGCCGACGGCTGCTGCCCCGCGGATCAAGGGGAACGAAAACAAACACTAGAATTTGGGACGGCTGGAGAACGATAGAAAGAGCAAGAGAGAGAGAGAAAGAGAGAGAGAGAGAGAGACAGAGGTAGCAATCTTTTCCAGCGAAATCAACCCTTGCACCACGATGCCTTTCACGCCGCGTTGCTTAGCCCTTATTCATCCCTAATATTTTCTCTAATAGGACCAAACAATTCTATTGTTCTTCAATTGTTATTTACTTTCGTCATTAGACGAAATAGCAGAAGAATTAAATTTTATGTCGATTTAAAAGAGATTGTCTCGTTATTATAGAGCAAGGGGGTTAAACCACCTCGTCGCTCTATAAATAAATAAATCGAACATCTCCTTACATACTTACATACTTATACTCTCACCCCTTCGGTTACTATTACCGGGTCACATGTAACCCAGTCGAATCCTCAAGATCGTTTAACTATTTCTCTAAGCACTGTATAATATCCTCTGAATTTTATAAATATTTCCAGAGCACCTTATTATAAAGTCTTCCCCGAGTACTATCTCTTTCTCAAAAGATGGCAAATCGTGCCATCCAGCAAAGTATCTCCATCCGAGCGCACCCCTTCAATTTCCCCTTAAACACCCAATTTCCCAGTTCGCGACGCGCCGCATCCAGAGAGAACAGTGCTCGCGTCGTCGGATCTTATCCGTGCGGCGTTATCATTTATCGCGTGACGAATGCGCGGTAGCGGGCCCGCTGAAGGGTTAAATCCTCGGCGGGACAGGTAAACCGATCGCGAGAGTCCTCCGGAAACTCGCGAACAGGGGGGGGGTTGTACCGCCAGTGCGCTCGATCCCACGAGGCTGCGCGAAGACACAGGAGGGGCCGGTTGCGAGATTTATGGACGGTAGCCGACCGAATGCGCAAAACACGGACGCCGCGGCATAGATTTATCGTTCCGCGGCGTTACGTTCCACACCCCCGTCGCGGACTCCTTCTTGGTGTTCCCGTCGCTGCCTCGTCCCCGTCCGCGCCGTCCCCTTAAATTCCTTGAAAACCCTGAAAATCGCCCCCTTGAAAACCCTGAAAATCGACCCCTTGAAAACCCTGAAAATCGACCCCTTGAAACCCCTGAAAATCGACCCCTTGAGTTCCCTGAAAATCGCCGCCTTGAAATCCGAATATACCTTGTTACGAACCGAGGGCCAGTTTGCTTGCGTGGCCGGAGGTAAATGAGTATTGGGTACTCTAATTGGCCTAGTAACTTGCAAAGAAAAATTAATTGATACACCTAGAGCGGCAAGGGTGTATCTTTGTAAGATCGTACCAACAACTGTCTTGAACTCGGAAAATGGAATGAATAACTTGTACACTGAATCACTGGTAAAGTTAATATAATATAACAAATTCAGTTAGGAGTTTCTGTGCTAGGTCCCGCCTTCAGTGGGACCTTGCTCCAGGTCGTCGTTGGCTAGCGTAAATCCTCGAGCAGGAGCAAAAAAACGTCGGGAGTAATCTCCGTACAGAACAACCCGTTCGCAGACGCTTGGTTTGGCAATAATAGCTGCGGAGACCCTCGTCGCGACCGGGGTCCTATTATTTGTCTCGTCGGCCCTGCCCAGTTTCTTCGTTCCAGACGAGAGTTGCGGATTATGCAACACCCCCGTACGAAAACCGTCGCGCCCCCGTAACCTCGTTTCTTGCTGCCGCATCTCCGTGCGTAAATGAATAACACGACTCGCGCCGCGTTTGTTGCCGGCCGAGTTGGATGTATTAGCGCGCGCTGGATAACTTTTCAATTACGCGTGTAATGAAAATGTGTTTCGCGCAGATGTTGCGGAGTTTTAATGGGGCTGGCGATGGTGTGGCCAGTTTCATTGTGGACGGTGTGGTTTTAGAAATTTTTAGGTCGAGTTGGATAGTAAAATGGATAGTTTTTAAATGGCCGGATGGAAAGTTTTTAAATGGTAATATGGATAGTTTTTAAATGGTAAAATGGTAAGTTTTTAAGTGGCAAAATGGGATTTGTTTGTTGCTCTTTGGAAGACTGAGAATTTTTAAATGGAAGAGCTATGATTTGTGTTGCGTTTACTATGGATATATGCTATCTCGTTTCCTTTTATATCGATATAAAAATGTTGATGACATAGTATGTATATATCTATATTTTGTAAGATTATTGATTATGGCAGATTTTAATATCAAACTGAAAATTCTGAGATAAATTTAATTAAAGAATTGTCGTTTAGTTAAACCTGTTTCCAATTTTAATTCCAATGAAACTTCGAAACAATTCCATTCAAACGTATCTTTATTGAATAACACATTTTTTATTTATTTACACGCGCCTCGTTCATCGCAGAACTGTACCGTACCAAGAGCGAAATAATATGCAATTTCGTATGGATATTAAAAAACAGAATTACTTACGAGTCTGCCTTTAATAAAACAAAAAAAGTATCGTTGTTTGTTCACTTGTTTACTGCTGCAGAAAAATCTCAATATTAAATCTCCCTACACGGATATTTCACCCTCGGTATTTGCGTTCGAAAAATCGTCGCGTTCACAATACAATACTTACACGTACAAATGATATGAACAAAGACGCGGAATCTATTATCATAAAATTAAATAAATCTTACAAATATTTCTCAACGGTATTGCAATATTTATTTTACTACGATTTGACACCGCAGAATTAGGATTTCTGCTATATTCGTACCGGACGCGTGATATCTGTTAGGCTTGTTTACGAGATCGGTCGCGCCACTGTCAGCGGCGTTGCAAAATGGCGGCCGCAATCTCGATTCCAGTTTCCGCGCCATTCGTTCCGGAACCGGAACGAGACCAAGACCCGGCCCCGAAAACCATCGATTCCGAGCACCGAGGCGTGAGTGTCATCGCGATCTCTCGGTTTAGGTGAACAAAAAAAAAAAAAAACAAGGGTATTCCGGTCCGTTAGCGGACGCACTCAATAATCGTTGACCCATATCGGTAAACGGGCGACAGGGGAACCGGGTCACGAGGGATGAAATGGGGGGAGCGGAGTCGCGTGTGTCCTCCTCCTCGGCCACGGCCCTCGATTAATTTCCGAGCGTGGTTTGATGGGGCAGGATTGAAATTACCGTTGACGGTGTGTCGCCGACAGAGAGAAGAGAAGAGCCCCATCGAAAACTCGTGACTGGACGTCACCGGTCGTCGCGCGGGTCGCCGATCTTCTCGCGGAGGGTGGGCACCCTACCGCGTCCTCTTGGACACTCTCTCGTGTTCTCGGACTCTCTCGCGTCCTCTCGGATCCTTTCTCGTCCTCTCGGATCCTCTCTCGTCCTCTGACGTGGTTTTGCATTCCCTCGCGATCTGTCGGACCCTATCCGCAATCTCTCAGACTTTCTTTCGGCCTCTCGTACTCTCTCTCGGACCCTCACGCACTCTCTCGCTTTCTCCTTTTTGGAGGAAAAAAAAATTACATTTTGTCGCCCTCTCGAGAACTTTTGCATTCTCTCGCGCTCTGTCGGACCCTCTCGCGAGCTCTCGCGCTGCTTCACACCCTCTTGGACCTTCTCTCGTCCTCTCATACTCTCCCCTACCCTATCGCGTCCTCTCGCAACCTCTCGGACCTTCTCTCGTCCTCTCACACTCCCCCCTACCCTTCCACAGTCCCTCGGACCTTCTCTTGTCCTCTCGCACCCTCTTGGACCTTCTCTCGTTCTCTCACACTCCCCTGTACCCTCTCGCACCCTCTCGCACTCTCTCAGATTTTCCCTCAGCCTCTCGCGCGTTCTCGCATTCTCTCGCGCTTTGTCGGACCCTCTCGCGAGCTCTCGCACTGCTTCGCGCCCTCTCGCATCCTCTCACACTCCCCCACACCCTCTCGCACTCCCTCGCATCCTCTCACACTCCCCTTCACCCTCTCGCACCCTGACACTGTCCTTTACCCTCTCGCACTCCCCTTTACTATCTCATACTCTCTCGCATCCTCTCGCGCTCCCTCATACTCTCCCGCCCTCCGCAGGCTATCGAGGCTCGACGCGACGTGCCGTCGAGCCCGACGGACGTCGAGGGTCGTCCTCGTAAATTTATCGAGTGTCATATCGAGTGCTGTCACCCCTCGGACCTATCGCGTCGATCTCGGCCGAAGTGGGCCAAGATAATCGCGCGGATAAACCGGCGAGGCCCTGACACTAGCCTCTCCTCCTGTGCGTGTCCCTCTCGAAACGCGCCCTCTCTCTCTCTCTCTCTCTCTCTCTCTCTCTCTCTCGCCACCTCTCCATCCCCGCGCCTGCTTTCGCGCAAACCCGGCATTACCACCGCCGTCGTGCCCACAGTAGTCCTCGACGAATTCAATTCGAATTTGACATCGCGATCCGAGGCAGCGCCGCCTGTCTATCTTATCTGCTACTGTAATCTGGAAGCCGCTGCGTTTTATCACGCGATCGGAAAATCCGGGACACTGGAACTGAAAATCCAGAACGCTGGAACTGTTGGATATGGTTTTTGACGGATGCGGGGAACTTTGTAGATTTCTATTGGTGCTTTGCAAAAATTAGGGAAGCATGGATTATATGGTAGAGTTTGGAATTTGGGGCGATGTTGAGGGATGATTTTTTGTTTGGAAGATTTTTAACCCTTTGCACTCGATGCCGTTTCGACCGGTTTATTATTATTATTACTATTATTATTAAACAGATTATTACTATTATCCACAGCCCCTCAAATGGTAGATGGTAGATCCTTGACCCCAATGGTAGATCCTTGGTAGACTCAATACCGCGTAAAAACCACCTCATCGAAGCGAACTCGAAACTGAAACAGCAATCGGACGGACCACAGTCTCGACTTCGCCTCGCCCCTCGACGAGCTTTGATCCTTCTCGAGAGACTCGTAGATCCTGGCGAGAGTCCGAAGGACCCTCTGGGAAAAATCTGCAAAGCCGCGAGACGATCCTCCAAAATCTGTATGAAGCGAAAAACTGGCGGGAACCGACGATAACCATGGACGGAGAGAGAGAGAAAAAGGAAGGTGGAATGTCGCGGATATCACCGTCGTTCCGGCGTCTTTCTTCGTCGAACAATGGACACTAGTTACCGGGCAGACGATTCTTCTTCTCAGACGGACTATAAATTGAATCCGTTTCGCGGCGGTGCGTCGCGACGTTAATTTGTCCGCGTAAGTTCGCGTAAGGGTTTAAGGGGCAAGGGGGGCCGGGATGGACAATGGGAGTCGTCGAACGGGAAAAGGAGCGTCGCGGCGATAACGAGCGGACACGATTGTCGCGCGTCCGCGGAGGGAGCAACTCGCGCGAACGAGCGAGCCGACTTGGCCGCGAGCGTTTTCTCCCGGCGAGCTGATCCTTTTCGGCTCGAACAAAGCTCGGGGGAGAGCCAAGGCGACGTCGCGCGTTTTTTCGTTGGTCGGGTTAAGACACAACGTTTTTACAATCGTCTGGCTGCCAACGAGCCCCGGCGTCGTATTAATTCGTTGCTCGCGGTGAGACACGCGTTCCCCGGCACGCTTCGTCGGGCGCGACGGGAAACGTCGCTCCGGGGCGACGACGATTTTTCTGCGCTCGGGGAACGAACGAAAATCGACGCGTTCCGGGAAGATTGATGCATTTTTGGTTGGACGAAATAAATGTGAAATCCAGGGATAAAATTGCAGATTTACTTTCAATTTTAATTAAATATCATATCTTTAAATATCTTTAAATATCCATACATCAAAGGGGAAGCGAGAAAAATTATTTTAGATTTGCAGACGAAATGGCGTCGAGTTCAAAGAGTTTAACAATCACGTAGCAGATTTCGGTCACGAGCAACTGCTTGCGGTATGCTATAGCTTTTCGCTGCAGTGTACTGTCGGCGTCGCGACGGATGGGCCGCAACGCGAGACGTCGTCCCGGGCGCAGGATCCCGCCGGCTCGTTATCCTATTTCCGCGACAGCTACCGACACGCGTCTCCAATTGGCGGTGTGTGCGTCGCGCTGATCCTCGGCGACGCCGCGACGCCGAAGCAACTTGTGCATAATTCACGGATAAGAAACGGGGATCCGCGCAGCGGCGGCGGTGGTTGCCGCGATCGCATCCAGCTCCTCGAGGCGGTTGAATACACGCGCGGGAATATTCGTCGCCGGGAATAACATTTGTCCCGGAATTTCTGCGACAGCGACCGCGGGACTCGCGCCGTTTTCCCCCGATATATTCGCTCGAACCTGTCCCGCCGCGTCGCTCTTGCTCTCTTTAGCCGGATCCTTCGCCGCGTCGATCTTGCTCTCTTTAGCGCGGAACTGCGCGCGCGCGCGCGATATTGTCATCGGCGTTTCGGCTGTCTCGCTCGTTCGCTAATTAACGCGACGTGCTAATGCACGGGATACGGGGGTAGAAGGTGCGAGCGATGGTGCAGGAGATTAGAGACGTGTGGTAAGAGATACAAGATGAGAGATATTTAATGGGAGATACGGGGTAGTAGGTTTGAGATTTGAAGTGTATGGTACGAGATTGAAATTTGAAGTGTATGGCATGAGATTGAAAAGTGGCAGAGTGGATGTGAGATATGAGATAGCAAGTGTGAGGTACAAGGTGCTAGATAGGGGATTCGAAATGTAAGATACAGGATATGAAATGTGATGGATGAGATGCAGGATGCTAAATACTAGGTACAAGGTAGTAGATATGACAGGCGAGATACTAAATACAAGGTACGAGATACAAAATGTGTCATGATTAATACCAGATACAAAATATGATATAGTAGGTACAAGATACCAGATATGAGATTCGAAATACGAGATACAAGGTAGCAGATATGAAATTCGAAATACGAGATACAAGGTAGTAAATATGACACTCGAAAGACAAGATATAAAATGTAATTTACTAGATATACAATATAAGATACTAACTACATAATACAAAGTACTACCAAATATGACATTTAAAGTTCAAGATACGAAATATAAAATATGCCAGAGCAGACACAGGATACTAAATAGATGCTATAAGGTACCATATGTGACATTCGAAATACCTTGATACAAGATATAAAATATGGCAGACCAGATACAGGATACAGAGTACCAAAATATAAGGTACCTGATATGACATTAGATATAATAGATTTTCAAAATGTAACATACTATTGTAGATGCAAGGTACAAGATATGAAATACAGAATACAAAATGGAAGACACTCTTTGAACCGTTTCTGTTCCACGTCTTTTTCCGCGAAGTTGTTCTCCGAAATACGCAGGTAATGATTTCGTTCTAGTCCCGGTATCAAAACTGGGTGGCCATTATCATGCACCGCAATGAATTAGCAAGATGCACGGTCGTGTATGAGAACTGGTTCTCAATGCGAGCTATAAAATTGCGGTCACGTACGCGCTACAGAGGCTTCTCGCGAGAAATCAGAGCTGGATTAAATTTATTACACACACACACATATCCGTGGAGCCACTACTCTACCGCTCTGCCTTCTCCATAACAGGAATAGTATAAGGGACAATACTACAATAAATTATACTTCGCGGTCAGTGGACTGCTGGCACGGATTAACTGAAATTTATTAACTGTTCGCGGACGAAAAATCGCGGAGAATTTTTTTGGCAACTCGTCGCTTTTTTAGACAACGTTTACTGTATATTAAAAATTTTAAATATAAAATTTTAAAATTATATTTAAAATAGAATATAGCGTGAGGCAAAGTAGAAGTAGAAGGAATTGAATGGAAGTGAGATATGGTAAAATAGAAATAATATAAAATAAGATAGAATAAAGTAGACTAATATTATAATATAAAAAAAAATCAAATAGAATAGAATGGACCTAAAATCGTAATAAAATAAAATAAGAAGAAACAAAGTGCAACAAATGAAACTCCACCAACGGCACAACAATTCACGCAACGAATTAAACGTTGCACTATTATCAAACTACTGATATTATTTCGCACCTGCATACCCAATTCGCGATACAACAAATTTGCGAACAAAACCATCGAAATTCTGTATAAACAAACGCAGCGAACCACCGCGATATAGTAATTATCGAGCCCGGCGAGCCAGCGAGCGGCGCAGCACTCGAGAAAAGCGACAGCGCAGTTATTATTTCGACGTTCCTTCGCTCGCCGAGCCGAGATTGTTGGTTTTACGAGTGGGCCGGGGCGATTGGTCCGCGCGCGGCTAGCATCGGCTCCCGCGCGAGTCTCATCCAGCGGAGCGGAATCGACCGGCGATCTCTCGCAGCCTGTACGACTCGCCGTAACGTTGCGAGTTATTGACTCGTACCACTTGACCGTAAAAGTGCAGCGGCCAGGAACAGTCCGCCGATGGGGTTCGACGCGCAAACGGGTCGTTCGCGACCCCCCCGTGTTTCCCGCGGGCCTTGTTCGTCGCGGCATCATCGCGAACGGTTTTACTCGAAGCGTAGAGGAAAGTCGCTGTAACGCGGCCAGTCGCTGCTTTTTCCCGCACGGAACTGTAAAATTTCGGGCTCCGGATTTTGGTGGCTCGTTCGCGAACGTTACGACGCGACCGCCGTGCCCGATGGCCGGGCTGCTTCGATCCGCGGGAACCAAACCGGGCCGCCATGATGCCCGTTGCTTGGCAGCTGGCCAACCGACCGCGGCTCCGCTCTCTTCCTCCCTTGCGAAACCGACGAACTTGCCCTACAATCGACGCACCGAACGCTTTGTTTGTCGGTGACGGAAGCGGCTGCCGCGACGATCTTCGCAGAAATCGGGAGATTCTTCTGGCATAAGGCTGCTCTTGTCTTCGATGATCTCAACTTGATCGAGGCTTCAGAGACGTCTCCATGGCGGAGATAAATATCGACGGATTTTGCTACTCGTTATTAGAGAGAAGAACGTTAACCCTTTGTGGACGAGAAGAGACAACAGATTGCAAAGGCTTCTGTGATCCACTTGAAGTTCTACTGAATACTTTCGCGAATCATAGACAAGCGTTAAGGGGTTAATTTATGCACGCGTACTCCAATGCGGATCCCTATAACCTTAAGAGGCGGGGTTCTAGTTCAGGGTTGAAGAAAGAGAGAGATGGTCCCTCGAGAGACCGACGGAAAACGAAAGGAGCGAAAAGAGTGCGGAGAGGATCGGGTCTCCTCGGGCGACGATGTCAGTCTTCTGAACGTTTGTAATTCGCAGCGTGGGGCCGATGGGTTCACGGGTCGATCAAATTTTTACTATTATTGTGTGATATCGTTCCGTCGAATCTCGAAGGGAAGAAACGCTTTCGAGGGACACTCTCTATATGAATCCTCTCGCGTTGCTCTCTTGTTCCCGCACCCTATTGCTCTCGCTCTTTTCACCGATTCGCTCTCTCTTGCTCTCGCTCTCTTTCTTTCACTCTCTCTTGCTCTCGCTCTTTCGCCGATTCGCTCTCTCTTTGCTCTCACTCTCTCGCCAATTCGCTCTCTTTCTCTTTTTCTCGCTTTCTCTCTCTTGCTCTCTTTCTCTTTCTGTAGCTTACCCTTTCTCTTGCTGTCGCTTTCTCGCTTTCCGCTTTCGCCGTTCGTCCGCGTAACCGAATTTCGCCCGCGTGTTCCGCGAAATTTATGCCCCCGTAGGAAACGAAGGAAGGGGAGGGGGGGGGGGGGAGAGCCTGTCCCTCCCTTGGCTAGTTCGCATTTTACGAGCCGGGGGGTCCCTGCGACGAGGACACACAGTGCGACGCGAGAGCAATCGAAGGAAATATTGGATCGCGTCGGGACACCTCTCGCAAGCCATTCTCTTCCGAAATAATACGTCTTCAGGAAAAAAATGGCGCGCGTTCACCGGATGATCGTCGTCCGACCTTTTTTCGCTTTACGATCTACGAAGAACGTCTGTTTTTGCTCGCGAATCGGGGCACCGGTTCTCGTCGACCGATTTTCGCTGCGATTGACATGTGAGTAACGTCGATTTAGTTTCTAGTTGTAATGTAATAGTTTATAGCAACGCGTGATTTAATTTTGGCGACTAAAATCGCTGCGATAGAGATAATAGTAGCGTCGATTCATTTTCTAGTTATACTGTAATAATTTATAGTAAGGCGTGATTTAATTTTGGCGTCTAAAATTATTTAAGTCGCTGAATTAATGTTATTTACTATTGACATAACCTTGCTTTCCAGTTATTAAAAAATATTAATTAAGTCGCTCTGAATTAATGTTAAAATTATCGACAATTATTGTTATTAATTACCAATTAAAACTGCTTAAAGAAGATTATCTTCTCTAGTCTAGTCGTATCATACTAAACGCGTCGAGTATTGTTGCATAAATCGATCTCGATCGTTCCAGTGCAGCGATTATCACGACTCGAACAGATCCAACAAATAAATCGTCGATCCGTGTCTCCGTCGTATCAACAAACAATTGGCGGCGACGCTGCGAGCGAAATTCGCCGTGAGAGATCGATCGGAATCGTGTCCCCTCTGCAAAATTCCGAACGGTCCCCTTTAGTCTACTTATCACGTAGCGCCCATCGAGGGAAAGGTTCAAGGGCCATTAGTCGCAGCCCTGACCCGGACGATAGGCAACAATAATCATCGCGGAATATAGTTAGAGACGTCGATACGCGACTGGCAGAGCGTAGGAATACGCATTAACGTCGCTCGATATTACTCGAACGAGACGAGCAAACAGAAACGAGCCGGGTCTCGTCGGTGGCTGCTTTACGAGCGGCTCATTTATCAACCGGCTCGCCGATAAATCTATCGAACTGCCTCGGACCTCTCCCTTTCTATCTTTCTCCCTCTCTCTATAGTTTTCTTTTTCTCTTTCAGTTTTTTATTTTTGCGAGCGACGCGAGCCGGAAGCGCGAATTTTTATACTCCGCTCCGGTATAATCGTTTCGCTCCACGGCTCTATCCGGTTATGCTATCGCGTTTCTCTCCTGTGTACGGAATTATCGGACGCGCACGGATTTTCGTACGTTTCCGTCACGGTTTCTACGTCTCGTTGTTTATTTCGAATCCGACGCGCTCGCCGGATTTAATCCATCGTAGATGCGGCCGATTGTTGCGCTCGATCTCTTGCTGTTGCCATTCTTTCTGTGGCCGATGACCTTCCAGTTTAAATAGCGTGATTTGATCATTTTTAATGCAAATTTAGTACTTAATATTCTTTGTAGAGTTTATGTTCTATGGAGAATATTTATTGTTTTTAGCATTGTTAATATTTTAAGATTTTAAGATTTTTAGATTTTTGAGTTCTAAAATTTTGAGATTCTAAGATTTTAATACTGTCATGATTTAATATTTTAATATTTAAATATTGCGATATTGTAATATTTTAATATTACAATATTTTGTCAGCGTAGTTAAAAATTTCTATTTAAATTATTCCTCTCGAAAAATCGAAGAGTAATAAAGATCGTTTAATTAAAATAACTTTCGTGAGCGCGGTTAATGGCCGGTGTAATGGTTGATGGAAACGGTCGATGGTAATACGCTAAGGGGAACGTGACAAGGGCCCGGGCGATAACCAAGTGGTTTGCAGTGCAACAACGACTGACTCGACATATCGCGCGGTTAGGCGAAGGGATTACCGGGCATTTTACCGCGACATATTGCCCGCCGATAACGAAAGCGATAGACTGCGTCCGCGCGTTGCAGTGACAGCCCGTTTCCTATGCAGCCTTGCATTTTTATCGAAAGACTTCGGGGTCACGGGAGAAATTCATGGAAAATTGCGTCATTGTGAAGTAATACTTCGCGCGAGCACAAAATTGATGAAACTAAAATTCATAAAAATAAAATTGCTAAAAATAAAATTGCTAAAAATAAAATTGCTAGAAATAAAATTGCTAAAAATAAAATTGCTAAAAATCATAATAGACATTATCAATGTTAAAAATACAACTTCCTCTCTAACCACATAGAACTCCGTTTCGATCGTTCGATTCCTGTTTTCCCATGAAAACGCGGTCGTCTTCCCGCGACGCGGGGAAACGGAATTCCCGCGGGGTGGCGCTCGATATTAAAAATTCCTGGCGCGGGAAACGGACAGGGGTGTTAATTACGCGGTGGCGAAAAGCAAAACGGGATAATTGATATCGTCGTAGACGACGACGACGGCGGCGGCTCCGGTTCCGGGCACCACCGTCAGACGATAAATATTGGCCGGCTCTTATTGCGGATCTTCTTGTCGCGTCGGGCCCCCGTCAACGTCCATTTCTCTTAATCCCGTGGAACATCCGCGTCTCGGCCCTCCTCCGGGACACGCCCGTATCCATTAACCGCGCGTTAGGAGCATGATATCTCACGGTTAGAACGGCGCCGGCGTTATGGTCAACGGGAGAGAGGAGGATCGAACCGGGATCCACGCCATCGATGCCCCATAAGCAGCGCCGTAGACTTCTTGTCCCCATAGAAATTTATTAGAAGTGACGTCGCGGCTTTCAACACGGTTCTGACGATTATGACATCTTTCGAAAATTATTCAATCACGTTCCACAATAATTCGTATACTATATACATAATATTAACATATTATATATACATAATAATTTACTACTAAATTATTACTACTAATACTAACATAGTTTAGATTTAAAAAATTGTTAATTGCAAAACTATTGGCCCGAGTTACAAGACCCTTGGTTAAATAAATGAACGACTCCGAGGGCGATGGAGGGGAGAGAACGGAAATGAAGGGAGAAGGAGGAGGTGGAGGTGGAGAGGGGTGGCCAGTGATTAAAGGGACTGCGCCGAGGGCACGTAGAAAATCGAGAGTCCTCTCTCCGCGGCACGCACGCGGATTATCGAGGCTCAACTAGCCGGCTTCGCGCGTCGGGCCGCGCGCGAGCCCGAACAATGGGTGAATCGGCCGGTTTTATTGTGTTCGCAGGCTCGGCGCGGGCCGCCGAGTTGGAAAACTGCGGGTTATCAGAGCTGATTGTTTCGGGATTTCAGGACCGGGACGGGGCGCGCGGGCCGTCGCTAAAACACGGCCATTAGACCCGGTTCCGTTTGCCTCCCCTCCTGCACGCCACCCTTTCCCTCCTCTCTTCCTGCTCCCCTTTCCCTTTTGCCTCGATCGCCGCGAAAATTCCGCTACGTTCCCGCCGGAACTCGGCCGCGAATTGCCGGTTCGCGTGCTCCCGTTCGAGAGAGCCTCTTCCTTTCGCGCGGAACAGCGAAACTGGAGCGCCGCGGCCGTTTCGCCGTCCGTGCGCCGCCCGCGCATTGTTTTCCAAGTTTCACGGGTCGTCACGTGGTTAGCCGGCGGATTCGGCCACGCAACACCGGCCAATTAGACCGACGGTTACCCCTTTTCGCGAACCAGTCGCCGCTGGTTTTTATTTTTATCGAACTATTTTATTTTTATGGAACGTGGATATTTTAGGGGGATTCGCTGAATTGTTACAGTGAATTCGAAATATTTTCGGAATATTTTACAAAAGAAGGAAAATGTGAGAGATCGCGTTTATATTCGCGTCGCGCGGATTTAATTATTTCGAACTTGTTTCGGGTTGTAATGCGACTGAGTTTCCGGCGGCGCCGCAGGGGTGTCGTTCGAGTGCGAGGAGTTAATTGTCTAATTTGGACTTGTTCATAGGTATGCGGATATTTGGCAATTTTAATGAATAAGCGATGGTGGAATGTGTGTTAATGTGGTGTGAATTCATTCTGCAATGGGACGTTGGTTGGTGAATTTAATTTTTGGATTTGTATTTAGAGCGGCGTAGAGATTGGGGGTTGCGTCGAATAGGTGGGAAAGGGGAACAGAAAATTGTGTTTGTTGTAATTTTATCGTAATTTGAGGTATAGTGGGTTAAAGTGGATGCTTTGAGCTTTCATTTGAGGCAAATTTTATGGAAATAGCTTCACAGAAACTTATTTTAAAATCCATTCAAACTTTACCATTAGAATCCTATAAAATCCTCGATATCAGAGTTCGAATCATTTTAATTTTTAAAAATAACCTCACAAATCCACTTCAAAATAATCTACCCTATCTGAAAGAAGAAACTTCCATCTTCCAATCAGGCTAAGTTTCACAAAACTATCCCCGCGACAACAAATCACAAAAATTAATCCAACTTTCATCAGAATTCCGTCAACTTTCTTCGCCTTCTTCTCGTCGTCGACTTATCGCGCAACCTAATAAAATCCACCCACAAGAACGAAAAAAAAAGGAAAAAATAAATCAGCGAGACCCGCGCGACAACTCGGCAAACAATGAAAGTTTGCGACCAAAGTTCTCGAGCCAGGAGCCGCCGGTGTACGTTGGACGGAGTCTTTTTTTTCAGATTGCCGAGTCAAAATCGAGCCAAGAATCGTATTCAGTTTGGGGGGAGGAGAAGGGGGACGAAAGGGGTTGGTCGGACGGTTAAGGGAGCGCAGTCTCGGGGTTTCATCGGGGAATTTTGGCACGGCTAGAGCTCGACAGATCGTGGGGACCCGGTTGTACGTGGTCAGGTTCGGTGATTCGAAACGAGAGAGAGCGAGAGAGAGAGAGAGAGGGGTTGCCCGGAATCGAATGTCGACGGCCTATCGATGCTCCAGATCTCCGGCTCGGCGACCTCGGCATTCTAGGTTAATCCGTTGGCCGAGCTCCATCTCCCGTTGACGCGTCGATATACTCCGGAATATTCAGACGCTCTTGAAATTAATGAACCGTCGTCCGCGCGGGCTTTCATTAGCGGGTTCCGTGAACGAATCGGTCGAGTTTCTTGCCTCGCCGCCGAAACTGTCCAGTTCTGCGGGCAATACGGTTCTGCAATACTTTTTCAAGTATTCAAAAAGGATGGGAGTGGGGACAGCAGAGAGGCTAATAGGTAGACTGTCAGATTTTCAGAAAGGCACGGAAATAGACAGATTTATAGACAAGGAGATAGAGTGTCAGTCAGACAGGTAAATAAACAGACAAAAAGACAGACAGACAGACAGAGAGAGAGAGAGAGAGAGAGAGAGAGAGACAGATGGAGAGAGACAGGGAGAACAAGAAAGACAGATAGACAGACTTTCAGACAGACAAACACAGTCAGAGAGAAAGGCAGAGACACAGAGACAGACAGACAGACAGACAGACAGATAGACAGACTGTCAGACAGACAGAGAGAATGACAGAAACAGAGACAGAGGGAGAAAGGCGGAAGAGGGTTGAAGGATCGAGTGACGGGATTTCAGAGTTTTTTCTACCCGATCGGCGATTCTCGTCGGGGACGTCACCGTCGACGGGGCGCGTTCACCGCCGCTTCAGAAACGGTGCCGTCACACGCGGTTTGATCTCCCCGGCATCGGAAGCGACGCGAAACGACGACGCGTCCGAACGGCTTATCGCGGTCTGCGCGCATCGCGGCTTATCATCCCCGCTGCTACCGATAACGGCCCGAAGATTTAATCCGCTGTCCGCCCCAGGGGGAGGGGGGAGCGGGGGGTCCGTGACATCGATTACCGAGCTTTTTTTCCACCGCTCCGCGACACGCCCGCCAATTTATTCTTATCAATCCCGTCGCGATCGCGGTTCATTCGGTTCCGCGAGCTGCTCGCCGATGTATGTGTTCATAGTCGATCGCGATCACAGCATTGTGTTTGCACGGCCTAATGTCTTCTTTCCTGACGGCTTTGTAATACGCGCAATCATTCCGGTCGCGCTATTTTTGTGCGAATTGCTAAGGTTAGGTTTGACGAGGTTAGTGAAAAGTGTGAAGCATTCGGAGTTGTAAATTTTTTGTAAACATTTTTAGAGAAAAAGGGAAAGTGATAGAGATAGATGGATAGAGAAAGAACAAAAGATAGAGAGAAAAAGAGAGAGAAAAAAGAGAGAGAAAAAAGAGAGAGAGAGAGATGCACCGCGGTGCATCGGAGTCGCGAGAGAGCGCATCGCAGCCCAGGAACGTGGTGCCGCACGATAAAGTGTTAACTCCGGCGCGGGAGAATGGAGCGTGAAAGGATCGCGAAGGGTAGGAGGGGGGGGGGGGGTTAGAGCGCCTGTTAGGTGAATCGTGGGTGAAGGAGACTCAAAATCGTGGAACCGAGCACACACGGTGGCAAGTGGCGCGGACGCTGCTGCTCTCATTTTTCCGCGTTAAGCAACCGGGTAGAGCACAGGGTTCTCCGGTGGCTGGGCTGGTCGTTACGCTGGCCGGAAAGGGGGGGAGGGGCCGGCGAAAGAACCCGGCAAGAAAATCGCGGGAAACGGAGCGCGTAACCGGAAAAAATTCGCCGGGAAATGAAGGGACCGTGATACGAGGGGGAAAAAATCTCGTATCCACCTGCGCGGGGGGAATACGGGGAAAAAGGAACGCGATGGGAAATGCAAGGAGAATGAGAGCGTAATAGAGAGAGAATGAGAGTAAGAGAGCGAGAGAGAGAAGGCAGGAGTAAGGGAGAACGAGAGGAAAATAAAGCGAGAGAGAGAGGAAACGAGAGAGCGACAGAGCGAGAGAAAAATAACGCGAGTGAGAGAGAGAGAGGGAGAGAGAGAGAGAAAGGCAAAGCGAGAGAACGAAAGAGAAAGAACGAAAACGAGAGAGAAAGAGGAAAAGAGAGAGAGAGGGGGGAACAGCGTTATTACAATTTCAAATGCAATTCCTTGGGAGCCCGGCCTCGGCGGGCCACTCGACCTATCGAACTCGAAACGACGACACCGTAAAACAGTCCGCGCGCGAGCACGAGTAACTACGGACCCAGAGAGCCAGGAGCCCCACTGTTTCGCATTACCGGGATTAAACGGCTCGGAAAATGGCGCCGATATAAACGATTCCTTCGAACTCGGCCCCCTTCTGCCTTCCTTCCTCTTCTTCTTCTTCTTCTTCTTCTTAGTATTATCCTTTCTCTCCCTCCGCCGAGCCCGTTTCTCAGTTCGATAAGTCGCCAGGAGGAAAACGATGTCGCTCTTAAAATAATGAAACGTCCTTGCCCGCCCCCCGCCCCTTAATTGGATGAAAACAATTAACGCCGAGACCCCGTGGACCTGACGAGCCGGTTCGACGAGCCGGCCGGAATTCCATTTTCGTTATTAGATACATTTGCCTCCGCTTCTTTTTACCGCGGACCCCCTCCTCCCCACGTTTTTTTAAAGAGAGTAAGAGAGGATAAGATAGTGAGTGAGAGAGAGGGAGAGAGAGAGAGACGGATCTCGTCGATCCACCCAGGACCGTTTTCTCGTAATTACAATTTCGGAGGATCCCCGATGACGGGATTGCAGCTCAGTGAGATTCTCTTTGTTTATCTTTTTCCTCTTTAGATTTCTTCTCCTTCTTTTTCTTCTCCTTCTTCTTCTTTATGGTCCTTTTTCTTTTTCTTCAGTGTCGGCGATTTAATATTTTTAGTTTGAAACTCTCCGGGTTAATTAATCCACGCTCGGACGACTCTCCTTCCGCCGAAATCATTTTTATTGCCGAGTTTATTTCGGGAGGGTTTGCAGTGAACTTTTTGATGTTTATTGCGTTAATCTCTTACCACGCCGTACTTTAACGAGTTAGAATCGTGATGGAGGTTTCTCGGAACAAGCTGCTGGGTATGAGTGTCCAGAAGTTACTGTAGGAATCGAATTTTATTCCCTTGCTGTTAATACGTATTAAATATATATAGTTATAAATAATTAATGGTTCTAGTAGATGTTAGCACATGATAAATATATAATTCCTTTTTCTGTTAAGAAATTAGTGCGTGAGTATGCTTGTCAAGAATTAAATATTGTTATTTCATCTTGATGAGTATAACCGTCGTGATATTAAATATTGACACTTCTTGTTAACAAGTATACTCATCATAATACTTAATATTGTCACTTCGCCATGACAATTATACTCGTCTTGATACTAAATACTGCCACTTTTTCTAAACAAGTATATTATATGGTTATTATAATTATATAATACTATTAAATTAATATTAAATAATATTGTATACTTCTCATAAATTTAATGCAATTTAATTTTGATTGCCATACTAACAACTACACCGCGTCTAAAAAATACGCGATCGAAAGCACAATCGACGAATACCACAACCGGTTGAAATAATCCGAACGCCGTCGAAGAAACGTGACGAGAGATCGTTCGCGAAAGAAGATTCCGCGGGTTCTCCCGAAACGATCTCATTAAGCGCCGCGGCTTGCGGTCGTCGGGCGTCGCGTGCTCGGGATCGATTAATCTTTCCGGCTAATCCAGGAGGCGGCCGATCAGCAGCCACGATCGCGTCGGATTAGAAGGCCGATTAAGCAACGACCACGCGACAAGCCGGCCACCCCCGGACGACGTTAATAACGTCGAGCCGCGGCTTCGCCGTGCGGCCGCCGAAGACTTTCCTCGATCCCCCCCTCCCCGCGCACATCCCCCTGCGCCCGACTTTGATGCAAGCCGCGATCGTTTCTCAGGCTAATGTACCAGCAAACCGAATGATCAACAGCTCGGTTAGAACTTGGGACACCGTGACCTCGGCCCCGATAAATCCCCGCCCCCGAACTTCGCCGTATGTGGGACGAACAAATTGTGACGCGAACAAATGGCGGCCGGAACGGTGGTAGATCGCGACCACCGTTGCTCTATTTGATACCTTGT
This sequence comes from Augochlora pura, assembly GCF_028453695.1. Taxonomy (NCBI): domain Eukaryota; kingdom Metazoa; phylum Arthropoda; class Insecta; order Hymenoptera; family Halictidae; genus Augochlora; species Augochlora pura. The sequence goes on along the minus strand of NC_135774.1, from coordinate 29,478,229 downwards.
TCAAGCTCGATGACAGTCATAGATGCCTCTACTGTTCCCTCGATTTTTATTTTATTTAATTTTGAATATTTATTAAGCAGATAATTTATTAAGCGATATTTATTATTATGATGATATTAGCCAAGTTTGAAAAAAATGGCTTTGTAAAATTTTTTTGGGAGATATCGTTTAGGTTAAAATAAAATTTGAACCTTTATCTTTAATTTAAAATAAACGGAACGTAGCTGCGATTTTTTCTTGCAAAGTTACAGCGCTTTGAAGTAACCATTGCATTTCATCTTTTCGTGAAACTTGGCGATTTTTAATACGACGACCATTGCCCTACATTTAAAGAGCTACGGTATAGTACATACGTCAGACTTAAAATCGAGAAATAGGGTTTCAAAGTAGACACTTCTAGCTTTAATTTAAAAAAATAGCCATCGACCTATGATTATTTTTCACAAAGTTATCACTAGTCAAAGTTTGCAGATAGTTTAAATTAATTTCGTACATTTTCGAAAATTAATTCTTCTTTTTCTAATCGAATAATAATAGCAATGATGACAAAGGGATATTTGGAGGATTGAATTTCGCAGCAGAAAGGGACATCTGGTCCAGTGGATCACGCCAGGCGTCGATTATGCGCGTTTAACGAGCGACTCGGTCGTCAGAAGTTCACCATCGCGGCGCTATTAATATTCATTCCTTTAATCCGACTTAGAGGCCCCTGCAGCGACGTCCCTGCAGTCCGAATTCAAACCAGAGCCTGCATTTGTCCATTGTCTCTGCGAAACCAGAGGGCGGATGATCGATGCGGAACCCTCTGCTCTCAAATTGCTCTCGAATTTTTCTCGAATTTTATTCACATTTTACTCGAATTTTATTCGAATTTTAGTTGACTTCTCTTCGAATTTTATTTGTATTTTATTCAACTTTTATTCGAATTATATTCGACTTTTATTCGAATTTCATTGAGATTTTATTCACATTTTAATGGAATTTTGTTCATATTTTATTCAAACATTTGTCTAATTTTTCTCAAATATTTTTCAAATTGTCTTCGAAATATTCTTCACATACCACACAAATCTTTATCAAATTTTATCCAAACATTCTTCAAATATTCCATAAATTTATTCCAAATAAATCTCGAATTTTTCTCCAACCTTATCAAAATTTCTCAACAAAATCCTGCGCTCCCATTCCCCCTCTCCTCAACATTTAAGCTTCCCCACAGAACTTCCGAAATGATAATGTTTTCATTGGCCGAGAAGTTCGGTGTTCGAGCGTTGAACCCGGAAATCTGTCCCCACGGGTCGGCTCGGTCCCGTGCTCGAAAACTAAATTACCGCAATGCGGAGGACACACCGGCACTTTGTCCTCTTTACGAGTCAAACGTGCTCCACATAATGCTCTCTTCTCTCTTCTCTCTCTCTCTCCCCGGTTCGAGTATTCGCGATCAGAGGTGGCGGCGACGGAGTTGATGGCCGAGAGTCGAACCACGCGTTTCTTCGCGTCGCCGAGTTCTCTTTTCCGGCGCGAGCGAGATAACTCGTCAAATATTAACTCGGAATAAGCACGGACAGTTGAAGTCCAGCGGAGCGACCTTTTCTCCAGACTTAATTTGCTTCTATCCGCCGGAAATTAGCTCTCGCGGGGGCTGCATTAATGTGGCGACTCTCGTTATGTACGGAAGCTCCTTCGCTCCGCCCTTTCCGGGCGAGAAGCGTGATTGTTGTAGAGGTTATATCCGAAGGTGGGATATTTTTAATCGATCTATTATATGAAATTATTCTGTAGTTACGAAGGTAGTTAAAATAATTATTAAAAATGGTAAAGCTCTGATTATATGATTTACTATATTATAGTACTACGTAATGATTCGAAAAAATTCTGCAATTATTAACACAATAATAAGTAACTAAAAAAATAATAAAGCTCTCCTCACATAATTCAATTAAAACAACATATTTAATTTAACATAACAATACCATTAATATAACTCTATTAATATAACATATTTTCACATATTAACCCTACAATACTAAAACACTCCATTTTCCTAACCTAAGCGACAACTTTTACAATCCATCAAACTTAACCTAAATCAATGACCTAAATACCCTGCACCCTCCTAACCCAATCCAAGCACATTTCCAATTCGCGATAAATCGTTTATCGCGATTTGCTAGCCGTCAGAAATTTGCGAACCGTCGACGCAAGAACGAATGAAGCTCTCGCGTATCCGCCGAAAGAACGGCTCTTCGCGAAGCCGGCAAGAAAACCGAGAATCCGAAGCAGCGTCGTCGAACCGTCCGGATCAGCTCGAAGCAAAGGGCGGAGCGGAATAAAGAGCAAATTGCAGGCGCGCGAAGAGAGCGTGGATCGAATCGCGGCAGACAATAAACGCGGTCTCTGGTTCGACGCGAAGGGAAGCAAAAGGAGGACGGTTTCCGGCTCCTCTCTCGCCGGGTTTCTAACGAGACGCAAAGAACGAGGGGGTGCTCTCGGCGCGATCGAAGGACAAGCTCGTTGCAGCCCGAGGTTTCCGGTAGCACCGACGTGGAATATCAATAGGATCCGGTTTTCGTGTTTTTAACCTGGCCCTCCGCAGTCCCGACGCCCGCCAGCTCCTTCCCTTCGAGATGAACCGAATCGCTTTTGCATTTATATTGGCCCCCGCCACCGAATCAGCCCTTCTTCCTTCTTCTTCCTTGTCCTCCGCTGTTCCTCTCGATCCTCTCGACTTCCTTCCTCTTCGTTCTCTTTAACTCTCTCTCTCTCTCTCTCTCTCTCTCTCTTTCTCTCTCACGCTCTTCGTTTCCTCGGCTTCGACGCAGCGCCGCTCGTTCCGCTTTCGAGACACGTGGCCCCGCGCACCTTGATTCCGCAACGAGCGGCACTCATCGACGCCCCGCGATCGTGGAAACTCGGATAGAATTTCTTTAAGAAATTCTTTAGTGCCTGGAAAGGGTTACTGTGAAATTGCGTCGAACTATGCTACTATGATTTTTTGTGGAGATATAGTTTGTCAAAGGTTGGATGAGGTTTTAGCGGGATATTTTTTGGGCTGGAATTTCTTCAGTGTGGGGAACGTTAATTTCCGTGTATAGGGTTATACTGGGGAAAGTAATGTAAAATAGAAAAATATAGTTGTAAAGTAGAGATTTCAAGCTTTAATTTAAAAAAAAGATCGCCATTCTACGAGAATTTCTCGCCGAGCTGTCATCGATCAAACTTCCTCAAACTTCCGTCCAAAATTCTAGTAAAAGTCTGCTTTAAATTCCTCTGAAATTCCAATCGTCCTGACCCCATAAAAAACAGTCGCCCGATAAATTCGCCCACTTCTCTAACCCTCATAGATCAGCTCCGCGAACTTTGGAAGGCTCAAACGTGGCCAAACAGTAAAAAGTTCGCGGCTTCTCTCTCTTCCCGCAACTCAGAGCTGCGAAAACTTTCGTTCGGTTTGACGGCCACGTGAATTTCGGCGGTTCCGACTTGCTCGCACTTCCTCGTACTTCCTCGGACTTGGTCGGATTTCATCGAACTCGGTCGAACACCTGCCGGCAACGTTATTGAGTTCCCCGACGATCTATGCGTCGCGTGTGACGTCCCCGGCAAACAGAACGAGTTTCAAGCGGACGGGGCGTTTCTACACGGCGCTATCGACAGTTCAATCTTCCTCAAACGAAATCAAACACCTGTCGACGGTGTTGTTCGGCTTCCTGGCCAGTTCTGTATTACGTGCCGACGTTCTTTCCGAGCGGACGTCAAACGAGCGGAACCGATGCCATGGATGTGTATCGACAGATTGGTTTCCTTCAAACATGGCGAGACGAAGCCGTAGTTTTATTATTTGTTGTAGGAGTGAGTTAACTATAAGTGAGTTTTATAAATTTCGTAAGGTTGTACGTAGGTATCGTGATTATTAGAATTAATTTTTGTTGAATGAATAGTGATAGTATGCGAGATTAGAGAGGAGAGATTAATTAATAAATAATTTAAATTCTTAAAAATGGACCACCAAATACCGCAACAAATAATATAAATTGCAGCCAACTGCACCAGGAAATTTGGCAATCTCGCTTGCAATAAATTACATCTGAATATCACTTCATATATTGCAACGAAATTTCCACTAAAAATATATAAAAAAAAAACAATATTTAATTACTAACGATTAAATATTTATCGACTAAAAGATAAAGTAATTAAATAATTATTAATATAGAAAGTTGATGCTCTCGTTTAAATCTCCTTGAATTTTTGAAAAGTGGCCCACTGAGCGCCGCGATAAATAATACAAACCGCAGCCGCCGCGCCGAAAAATTCGGCAGTCTTGCGGCACAGTGTCGGAAAGCGAGCCCCCACGAACTCGTGGAGGGGGCGATCCGTCGATCATCCTGTTGTCGACGTCTCCGTATCTTCCCGAATTTTTCAGACCCCGCTGTCCGCGCTGCCGAATTTATAAAACCGGCGCGCGGCATGGTATCGGCGGTTTTAAAAAATGATTCCGGCTGACCCGAATACTTCAACCCGTCGAATCGAGAGGGAAAAAAAGCGAGAGGGAGAGAAAGGAATGGTAAGAGCGAAAGAGAGTGAGAGAGAGAGAGAGAGAGAGGAAGAGGGAGCCCCACCCTCTCTTCCTTCGGTCACCCTATTCGCGATTCACCGCTCCTCCCTTTTATCGTTCCCGCTTCGCCGTAACAATGCCAGCCCGCAGAGCGGAGGATTTTCGAGGATCCGACACGAAAAAGCGAATTAATCACGGCCTGGAAGATCCGTCGGTGTTCTTTTTCCATCCACGGAGGACTCGGAGTTAGGGGCTGGCTGGATTTAGGCTCGAGCGTTCGCAGAAGGGCGGCCCTTTTCTCTTCCTAACTCCCACGGCTCCCAGCGACTTTACGTTCTAGCGAGAACGCGCTGGTCGCGCTCCGCTCGATGACAAATCACCAAAGCGAAATTACCTGACTAACGAGCCGCCCCCCGCCACCCCCGCGGAATTCTTTCCCGCGGTACCTCCCTATTCCCCTCTCCTCTTGCGAGTCGCTTTCAACCCCGTCTTAGCCGTCCGCTTTGACGTGCGCGAACCCTCGAATATTTCGAGCACCCTGCCGACTCTCTCCCCGCCTCGCGATTATTATTTCAACGGGGGGGTGGAAATACATTAATATTCGTGCGCTCGACTTTCCGACTTCGTTCTTCGGCAACCTCTCACCCCCTCCCCAACCCCTGAAACTTCTGACCACAACGCGCTTGCTCGTTTATTCTGCGTTCTCGGCTTAGAGAAGTCGCCGGGGTTCGAGCCGCGAATTTTTATTTTATGTATAAATATATATATTAAAAGCGCGAGCAGGAATAACGGAGATTGGAGTTACGATTATTATAAATTTACTGAGATTTTATTTACGATTGTTTGGAGCGTGGAGGTGGATTTTTGTGCAATTTATTCGATGTATAGGGTGCGGTGGTTGAAATAGGTTACTGGGAAAACTTAATTGGTTTTAATCGTCCATTTTCTCGCGTACACTATATCGCAAATTTTTTTATCGAGCATATTCTCGAGGTATTTAGCGTGGCGCGGAAAAAACTTACGGGACACCCTGTTATATCGTCGAGGCGTGCCGTCCGCTATTTGTTATTCGCGTCGGGCGCTCCCGGCCACCGGACGCCTCGCGAAATAGCCGATGATTGAGCCCCGCGAAAATATCGAATTATGGAAAGTATCGGCGGCCACGTTCGCGTTTCGCCGCCGTCGATGAATTTATTCACGGAATAAAATTGACTTTCAAGGCTGCGCCGAGGATCGCCGACGAAGTCGAACAACAACGCCGCTGAATAATTCGCGCCGAGCAAACGATTTTCCGATCGACCAACGATTTAATTGCGTCGAGAACGGCCCGCCGCCGCCGCCGCTCTAAAATATACCTTCCCCCCCCTCCTCCCCCGGTAATTCGACGCGGGCCAATTAAAACCGGCAGAATTTCCGCGGCAAGTATAAATTATCGTAACTCGATATCCGGCCGGGCTCTCTGCCTCTCGATTTCCCAGAGCGCCGGGGAAATCGCGAATTATTCGACGGCGAAGCTTTTCGCGATTGCGGCAAAGTGTTCGTATCGCTCTCTATGGGTCTGTTTTTCTCTCTCTCTCTCTCTCTCTCTCTCGCTTTTAACATTTATTATTGCTCGATTATTATTGCAAGAGCCGCGGAAATTCGCAGAGGCCGGCATCTGGGAAAACTGTTTTCCTTTTCTGTTTGTCCTCCTCGAAATGGACATTCGTGTCCTCGTGTTTATACAAAATTAAATGTCTTTTATTCATGTGCTGATTGATTGATTGATTTATTTATTGGATAAACGATTTGTCACTGTGTGAATGCATATATAAAGACTTGGAACCGAGAAGATAATTTAAATTGAAAAAGAGAGACATTTGGACATTCTAGGTTTTACTTATTATATCAATTTGTATGTTATATTTATTCGTAAGTTATATTTATTTATATATATAATATTTATTTATATATTATATCTATTCATACATTATATTAATTTCTATATTATATTCACTCATGTCACTCTCTTTCCAACTGATCAAAATTACCAAAAGAACCAATTAATTTTATATTAAAAAATCGCATACTCAAATTCCCCGATCTTCCTTTAACCCTTTGCACTCTCGAGTGGTGACCCTGAAGCGCCAATGAAAATTGTTATACAATTAACGAAATAATGTTGGCATTATGAAATACCCTTCTGTTAAAAGCATAACAGTTTTACTCAATCTCATATAGCAAATTATACCAAATACTATACTACAGCTGGTCAAAATAGCAATTTTGGATATAATCTTAAAACGGCTTCGAATACAAAGGGTTAATCTCCACCCTAAAAAATCCTAAATTCGTTGACTATTATCTCGCATACCAAGACAGTCGTGCCGCGTGAAAAGCAATTACGGGATAAAGAAAGTTCCGGGGAACAGTTTCCAGCAGGTGATTCCCGCGTTCGGGGCGGATAAATACGAAGACGATATCCGTGAATCGTCCGGGACGCCTTCTGAAAGCCAGCCGGGAGCCAGGAACGCGCAAAATTCTTTCGCGGGCAGGACGATTTACAGAGATTGTCCCCGGCGCTGGGTCCCGGCCGCAGCTGGCTCTCTCCCTCGATGCAGATAACCGCGTTCCCGGGCTATCTCGATACGGTTACTATACCTTCGAGAGACAGAGAGAGAGAGAGAGAGAGAGAGAGAACGAGGGAGTACAACTGTATTATGGCGGCGCGAGTTTGTTCCGCGGTCGTGAGTACACTGCCGCCTCTAAGTATCGGCGCACCTGCTGTGCACGGGAGCAAAATGCGATGCTCCGGCACAAACTGCATATTTACGCCGCGATAACGCGAATGCACCGCGCTACGGGAAGTTTCCGTTGCAGTCGCAGACGCCGCGAATTCGTTATGCGAGGAGACTGGTTCGCGTCGCTACGTTTGCCGAAACGGTCGGGCTGTTTTCTTGGATCTTGAACCGGTGTACCGGGGTTCTTTGTAGCGTGGATAGCTTTTCTATGGATTTTCGGATGACTCGGTGATGACGTTGGAGAAATAACTATACTAACGTTATAGAAATAACTATACCAACGTTGTAGAAATTGCAAGAGAATGTAGAGAAGAGTACAAATACTTTACAGCGAATTTGCTTAAATTTGACCGGGGACAACTTTGAGAAAAATAGTCGTAGGATGATGAATTTTTTCTTGTATTAAAGCTTGAAGTTTGTAGTTTAATACAGCGTGATTGGATTTTAAATTTGTCGCTTGAGCTTTACTGGAAGGATTTAAGTATGAGACAGTGATTGACATATTGAAAACCGCCTGGTTCGATGAAATGAAGTATAGGGGTTGCTTTAAAGTGTTATAACTTCGCGAAGAAAAATCGTAGCTGAGATTTTTTGTTGTTAAATTAAAGAGGAAGAATCGAACTTTATTTTTATGTGAATGGCGTCTTTGAAAAAAATTTTTTGAGAGTCTGCACATTTTATTATTCTTGGGGATTTTTGATATGACAGTAGATCATAAGGCGAATAAATCATGACATCGTATTTAAAAATTGACCGTAGCAGGGGTGCGTCGAATAGAAAATCGAAGAATACTGTTTTAAACTAGAGATTTCAATCTTTAATTTAAGCGGAAGATCGTGAAGCTACGACAATTTTTCACTGAGCTATCGTCGATCAAATTGTAGCCAAATATTTCAGCAGAACATTTTCCACGCTAGAATTTCTTCAGTCAGAGAAACACTGCCTTGTCTTTAAAGAATAACACCCCCCCCCCCCCCCACTCAAAGACACAAACCCTCAAAGATTATAATGACCATAAAAATTTCAAAAATCGTCGTCGTTAATGGAACTACCTAAACACCGAGACTAAACCAAAATGAACAGCCCGGCTATTAAACGCGAGCTCTGTCCCGCGTGATTTTTAACTGAACGACGGCGATAATATTAATTAGTTGTCGCAGCCGAACCATGGAGCGGATAAACACGACCGCGTTACGAGCCGACGGATAATTAAAACGCGAGCGGAGCCGGGGCCGGGGCCCCGAGCCGCGTGCAGCACGGCCGCTGATTTCTAATCAAACGGCCAATGGGCGGGCAGTTTATCAGGCGTGAGACGCAACGGGCGAATTGCGGGCCCGCGACATCACGGGGGGATAACCCCCCTCGTAATGTTCTCTGTCCGCGGCGGTCCGGCGTCGAAACATCGACGCGAAACGGCTCGACGCCCGTTTCCGACCGCACGTTACGGAAGTTCCGCGCGTTTCACCTGCGTCCCCCGTGTTCCATAATCGCGTACACGACGCTGCCAGCCTGCACACCGTGGAGCCCCTACACGCTACAGTCGATCCCATAAGCATTCGTACCCACGTTCCTTGTAAGAGAAATCTGTCGAAACCAAGGGACGCGTGTCAAATTTTGCGATAAACTTTTTATTATCTTGTTTAATATTTTTGGAGGCGACGGAAGAGGAAAAGTTTGGAGAAAAGACAAAATCCACACTGGCACGAATACTTTTGTGGACTGTTATCACGTACCACGAGGAGTAAAATCAATATATTTTTATTATTAGTTAATCAATTTTCTTATAATTTGGTATAAATAAACTTTATACATATGTTCATTCATAATGAAAAGTTTATTGTATAATTTTATACGCGTCCCTTGATTTCAACAGATTTCTGTTATAAGCAACGTGGGTACGAGAACTTATGGGACTGACTGTATACACTACCACTCTCCATGTCCCGGCGCGCTCCCTCCTGTCGCTTCTCCGATCCAACGGATTAGCTGTCAAGATCGACAGCGCGATGGCGGTTTCCTTTCGAGCCGACGACCGCGTTGATTTCCATGGAAAATTGCACCGCGCGTCGCGTTTCAGCCGCGCCCAAACCGTCTCTTCTAACCGCCCCTCCCTCCCTCCCTCATCTCGCTTTTCGACTCGCTGTGTGCTGCCGTGTAAATTGCGGAACTCGCGGAGAACCTGTTTTTCCCGTTCTTTACGATCCTCGGCGACGAGACGCGGGACACGGTTTTTCCGGGCAGCTTAAATTGCGGCGCGCTTGTGAGCGAAGAAGCGAGACTATTCGTCGGACTGTTTTCTTAGAGTCGGTGTTCTTAGTTGCGGGACGAGTTGATTAAGAGAAATTTTCTGCTGTTTTACGGTGCGTTTTGTAGTTTGTGGTAGTCGTACGCTTTGTATGGTGGAGGCGGCGAGGTTGGTTTGGATGGATGGGGATGGTTTGTGTAGTTGGTGTTGGTAGCCTTTTTTGGATCACATTTCAAATGAATATTTCAATATTTTAATTATTTTTAGTATGAATACGTGTAGTCGTTCGTAGGATAAGTAGAAAAGGCCTGCGAGGGTCAGACAAGTCAGACGAAACTTCTGTTCGACCACATTTTAAATAAATATTTCAATATTTTAATGACTTGTAGTATGAATACGTGTAGTCGTTCGTAGGATAAGTAGAAAAGGCCTGCGAGGGTCAGACAAGTCAGACGAAACTTCTATTCGACTACGTTTCAAAAAGAGATTTACATCCTAATCAATAGTAGTATGAAAATGTATAGGATAACTTATAGGATAAGAAATAAATTATATAAAATACAAGTCACCTAAAATTACTATATTACTCTCATAATCAATAAACTCAATCAAATTCTACTAAAATATAAATAATTATTAAAAATATTAAAACTATTGATACAAAAATGAATTTCATACTCTGCCACCTAAAATAAAGCTACTACAACCCAAACAAACTATTACAAATTTACAAATTTATAATAAAATAATAGCTCGAATGCAAAGGATTGCCTCCGAAAAATCGCAGCGAATTCCGTCAGAACAATTCCGCGACCCAAAAATAATCATTGACCGAACAAATGACGGACGAGATTACAGGTAACCGAGCCGCCTCGATGGCGCTGTACTGGAAAAACAGAGCCGGTAAACGCGTAGGAATCCTGGTATCGCAGCTCGCGCCGCCAGTCGATGATTAACTGGTAAACGCGTGTCGGTGGCAATTGTTGCGCGTACAAATCCGCGGCGGAGAAACGCAAACGCGGCGATGCGAACGCGCGAACGGTGGCAACGGTGGTGCGACAGCACACGGCGGACTTCGTTATGAAGTTTCATTTACCTTTCGGCGGGCGGCCGACGATCGAACACCGAACGGCAGCTGCTAGTTAAACGCGGCTCCGCATAAATACAGCGAACGCGGCCGGCCTCGCGCGCCTCCGATTTTCACCGGGGCTTTTAATATCGGCGCCGCCGTTAAACAAATTCACGCCGCCGCTGCGAACAATTCCATCCGTCGACGTTGCGAACAATTCCATCCGCCGACGCTGCGCTACTTCGACGAATCCGCTGACGTTGTTTCTGTGGAACTATTGTCGCGATTGTTGTTAACATGATTTTCAACGCGTTCGTCGGAACGGAAACGTTGCGGAAATCGCCTAATTTTTATTGGACGCTGAAAGAGCTTTCGCAACCTTCGCTCGTCGACGCAGCGATTTCAAAGACACTGTTCGATTATTTTGCAGAATTTGGTAACAAAATATAGGGAATTTGATGCTATTGCTAAATTTATTTTTATTGTTGTAATTTGGAATTATTGTTTTATGAGGATGGTTGTAATGTAGATATATGTTTCCGATGGATGTTTGTCAATAAAAGGACCACTTCGCGACGATTCCGTTCCGCCATCGTTCCTTGTTTTCTTAGCCGTAGCAGCGAAGATTTACGGCTTTCCGGTTGCTTCGTTGATCCGCGAAATAAAATCACCGTGGTGGCCCCCGTCGCGAACCACGCGGACGTGAAATTCGCGTCGGCGGTATCTCGTCGCCGCAGCATCGGACGCGCCTAAAACGCGGCCACCGCCTCCGCCGCGCGCGTTCACGGCCGTGGGGTTCTATACTTAATCTATCTCCGCGGCCAGCCGGCCGTGAAAATCAGGCCACTGCCCAATCGCCGTGAACGCGGAACAGGTCTGCGGGATCGGGACTTTTTCTGCCTCATTTCTCCGTCGAGTCTCTCCGGCCGGGGGAGCCGCTATCAGCCGAGCCAAGACTCTCGGGGGGTCCCGAGGGGGGCAGCCTCCGCCGCCGTTCATTCCGTGCCGGGGAGTTTCGGTGCAACGATCGGTATCGATCATGGGAGCCCTTAGGGACCGGCTTGAAAGGGATCCGTGACTGCCTCCCTCCCTCTCTCGCTCTTTCTCGCTCTCTCTTTCTCTCTCGCTCTCTTTTTCCGGAAAATTTCGGGATGAAAGGAACTCGAGCAACGAGATGCGCTCGTGAACCAGCCCCGCCTTTCATGCGCTCGGACAGAGCTCCGATACTTTGTTGTTGCGAAAGGAGCTTATGGCACATGGGGAGCTCCGGCGAGCTTCACAGAAATGCTAACGGACCGAATTTTTATTCCGATACGCGGGCCTATCAGTTGCGATTTAAGTGGTTGTTTAACGTCGCTCGTCGCGTCGCTTTTCGCTGATTATTTCTGGATCGACGAGGATTTGTTGTTGTAATAGGTTTTAGTGGAGGTGTGATGCAAAAATCCATAGAAAAATAGCTGAATAAATAAAGAAATGAACAAATAAATAAATAAATTAATCAATTGAATCTTAATAAATAACATCAATGTAACAAAAATAGCTAAATAAATGACTAAATAAATGAATAAATTAATCAATTAAATTTCAATAAATAACACCAATACAACCACAGCTTAACGACGTCACCCCGAGAAATAGTTTCGCAATACCCGGCCCCGCATACTCTCGTGCCGCAAGCCGCGCCGAATTAGCCGATGATCCGTCAGCCGGCGATCGTCGAAAAGGGGAATTTCATTAGCGACGCTGCCGCTCGGTCGCCGCTCCCCGTGTTGTGGGGAAAACTCGGGGACGGCACGGCGAAAATGAATTTCACCGGCGTCGATCGGTTTTCCCAGGGCCTTGGTCACGGACTTAATAATGCCGTAATGGCGGTTCTGGTTCGCGGTCTGCCATTAAAAGTACCGTCACGCGCGCCGCGCGGCGGCCCGTTGTACACGTACCGGCCCCGGCTTCCGCTCGTTCCTCCGCGCAATTTTCGAGAAATTAGCGGCCGAGCAGGTATTCGCGGGACGTTGCTCGTTCATCTTATCAAACGGCGCGATGCCATGGGCAACGTTTTCATCCTCGTCGATGAACGAACGGACCGTCTGGAGGCCTGTCGGCCAGTATCAAGGCTTTAAAGGGCTTTTGATAGGCGAGGAGCCGTTCGCGGAATTTTTCGCGACGATATAATATCTAATGATTCAAAGGAATGTTCGTTTGTACTTTTCTGTTTTGTTTCTGTTTTATTTCTGTTTTATCAGAGCGATTTTTGAAGCCTGATTTGACGCGTTTAACCCTTTCAGACTTACAGTGTTCCTATTTCATATAACGTGGAGCCTTTTCTTATATGGAATTGAATTTTGTGACTTGGTAACGGCTTCCAACAATTTTCTAAATAAAACGAATATACTCGTCGAAACCAGACACCCTGTAAACGGAATAAAATTGCAAATCAGTCGACTAGCTCGCAAAGGCCGGTGAAACTGCAACATCAAGGCAGGTGGAGGTCCGAAAGCCTTGGAATCTCGAGCACCGATGAACCGAATAAAATTCCAAGCGCCAAACCGACCGAGATTCCCGCATTTTCCCGGGCACGGCCGCTGATGAAGCAGCAAAAGCTAACAGTCTCATCTTTATTCCCGGCAGCATCGGGCCGAATCAAAAATTCGGCCACTGTTTCACGTTCGTTTCGCTGACCTCATTTCTCCGCAATCCCGATTCAGCGAATCCGTCGGCGAAGCCTCGATCCGTCTTCGACAGCTGTTCCTCGGCAACGCCGTCGAATCCGCGGGTTCTCGCGTGCCCGGCGTGAAACGTTCTCTCTAAATTCAGTGTAACGTCGTTAACCGGTCCGAACGCAATTCCCCGAGTTTCCCATGGTAATTTCCCATGGTAATACGGCATCGGTGGGCAACGCCACGTTCCCGATACACCGCGTTTTATCCGCAGCATCGTGTATCCACTTTGTCCTCGTTATTCCCCGATTCTCCGGCAAACCGTTAAATTGCGGATCCACGTGTGCAATTTCCCTCTCTTTTTCTCTCTCTCTCCATAGCTCTCTGTGACTGCGATCCTCTCTCTCTCTCTTTCTCGTTCTCTTTGGGTCGTCGATTTGCAAGTAGATTTCTCGAGCGTTTCATCAGTCCCGTAAGTGAATACTCGGTTGCGACACCTGGCCGATCGGAACAGCGAGAGAAGGAGAGAAGAAGATAGAGTTAGAGAGAGAGTTAGAGAGAAAGACAGAAAGAGAGAGTTAGGCAGAGTTAGGCAGAGAAAAAGACAGAGTTAATAGAGAGTTAGAGAGAGTTAGAGAGAAAGACAGAAAGAGAGAGTTAGCGACTTAAATTGAACGACGCGGATAAGAATAATGGACTCGACGATGGCCCAACCTTTGGTTGCCGAATGTAGAGAATAATTTAGAAAATGCTAACAGATTTTTTACGGGTCGTGACGGCCTTTTTAGAAATATTGTTGCTACGGTAATGTGGTGTTATCAGGGTCTATGATTTTTGGTGAAACGTGCGTCGAGGATGAGCTTGAATAGTCTAAGAGAAATATAGAAAGAGAGAGAGAGAGAGAGAGAGAGTCAGCACCGAAGTAGAGAGAGAAAGAGACAGTCAGTGCAGAAGTAGAGAGAGAAAGGCAGAGCTACAGAGAGGCGTGTAGGGGAGGGGAGGGGTTCGACGGGGGCCAAGCAATCGTTTCAATCGGTCCGTCCGTCTGATTGAATCTTCCTTGAAAGAACCGTGCCCGAACCCAATCTACCATCGGCGCCACCCACGCCAGCCCCGGTATAGGCGAAGGCCTGTACGGGACGTAACGTAAATTGACTCGTTTTCCCGGTGTTTTCCATTATCGCGGGCACCACGTGGCTCGAGAGCACCGGCGAGATTACACCGGCTGCGTCTAGAGCAGGCCACTCGACCTGGAGAGCCCACCTACACGGCCTCTCCCCCCTCCCTCCTCCCCCAGGATTCCTGAGGACTCGCCGCAGAGATAGGTCCGATCTCTTCTACGATCCCCATCTTCTTTCCACGGATCTTCTGTTGTACACCCAACTGCGGGAACCCTTTGCCATCCTAATTGACCGTGGACGCTGGATAATTGCGCTTTCGGCAAAGGTTTACGGACACTTTTATTAGGACGACCTTCCGTCGTCGACTTTCGAAGAAGAGATAGGGACGGGGTTAGGAAGGGACGGTTCTAGATAGGGACGGGGTTAGGAAGAGGGGACTTCTGAGAAGAGTAAATTTGCTGTAAGGGTTTCTATTTTATACTGTGATTGCTATTACGAGAGAAGTTTATTCGTCGAACTTTGTATTTCGTGCGGAGATATACTGTTTGGTACACTTAAGGTATAGCCACCTTTAATCGACTATAACTCCGTGGAAAATGATCGCAGGATAACAATTCTTTTTTTAAATTAAAGCTTGAAGCTTCTACTTTAAAACGGTATTCCTTTATTTAATATTCCTCGCACCACAAAATTTATAACTATTTAAATACGACCCCACTATTTCGTCGTCCTTCAATCCATCGTCCAAAATCGCAAACTTTGAAAAAATCCACCGACTTCGCAAAATTTTTCTCAAAGATTCCATTCACTTTGAAATAAACTTCAATCCTCTCTCTTTAATTAAAAAAAAAACAAAACCTCGCTGCGATTTTTCCTCGCGAAGTTACAGCGCTTTGAAGTGACCCTCGCGGCGAGCCAAACCTCGGCGCAGATGCTTCAAAGTCCCCAGAGACCGGGTGCTTCGTTAGGAGACGAAATCTATTTGGAAACTCTTCGGTAATTGTCCGCAGCCGCTGCAAGGATTACTATAGCCCCGGCAGAGAAGACTCTCCGGCATGATTTTTATTTAAAGATTTCGCTGGAGGATCCCGGCGCTGGAGCTTTTCCGAAGGTCTCGAAGCAGCCGAGGACTTTATTGGTGCGCGCGGGAATCTGCTTGGGGGGATCTTTGGTAATTGGTTATAAGTTCCGTAAGGACGATTATACTTTGCGAGGAGACTTAGGGACGATATTTATTTACCTCTCGGCGGAACCGGATGCCGGGAGGATCCCCCGGCGTAGCCGCGGCGGTGGTGGTGGTTCCGAAGTCTCCGGAGGCAGAGCGGCGGCGCGGGGCTTTATTAGACGCCGGGATTCTGCTTGAAAAATCTTCGCTGGATCTTCTATATTGCCCCGGCGATCTGTTCTTACCGGGGATAATTAGACTCCGGGAAAATGATCGAGGACGCGGGGAGGAGAATTTCGTCTCGCGGTATTAAAAGGTTGAGAAGTATTGTGAAGTGCCTTGACAATACGTCGAGGACTGGGATCCTATTTTCTTCGCGATTTGGAAACGTTTATGGAGCTGACGAAATTTGGAGGGTGATATTCTTTTCTGTATTAGATTCTCGGAATAAAATTAATTATTGCGTTCATTTTTAAAGCAATAGAGTGAGCCTTTAGCCTCGTAGAAGATCCTCGAACGATATTCCGCGTCCACTGTTTGCACGGTGCCTCGTTTAAACAGACCCCGTGCCACTCGAAGTCCGAGAACTTAATCGAAAGCCGGGATTCTAATTCCGCGGTGGCCGGCAAAGTGCTCAGTGGCAGATCCGCCGCGGCTTCGCGAGTCGGATCAAGGTCGACTTTTATTTGACTTAAGGAAGATCGGAACTGCAACTCCAACGGTAACGCCAAAGGAGACGAAGAGCATCTCAAGGCACCGCGAAGTCCACCATTCTTCCGTTTCGAAGAACCACTCGGTCGACTAACTATGCCACTCGGCGATTTAACTATACCACTCCCGATGGTCTAACTGTACCACTCGCGAAGGATCGAGAACGATTTTGATCCTTCCTTACGATCTCCTCGATAAAAAACGAAGAGTCGCCGCGGTGGATACTTCTGCGACCGAAAACTTCCGCGACTCCCTTTGTCTCAGTCGTTCGCAGCAAGTTGCGCGCGCGTACCTACCTCTCCGAGGAGGACTATTCTCTTCGGTAAGATCTCTGCTCCAAGCGTCTCTCTCTCTCTCTCTCTCTTTGTTTCAACCGTTTAATAGTTAATGCGAACTACTTTGGACTCTTTGTTCATTATTTTCACGGACCATACTCGTCCTTCGGCAGCGCGGTTATTGTTACGGTTCGCCGCTCTAATTGTTCCACTTTTCTATGTTAACGCTTTGCGGGGGCGGGGGGGCGGAGGAATTTTAACGCGAAATAACTTCTTCGAGATAAGGTCTTATCAATTGACAAAAGTTGTCGCATTTATTATTATTATTACATTGTATTTATCTTTATTACAACAATGCATTTATTATTATTATTATTACGTCGTATTTACTGTTATTACTACATTACATTTATTATTATTTTTACATTGTTTTTATTATTGTTACTACATTGCATTTGTTATTATTATTACACTGTATTTATTATTATTACTACATTGCATTTATTATTATTATTATTATTACCATTATTCTGCATTTATTATGGAGAGCTCGGACAGCTAACAACAGGGTTCTTACGTTCGTTGTTATATCAATCACGGCCCGATCGTAGAGGCAGAGAGAGAGAGAGAGAGAGAGAGAGAGAGAGAGAGAGAGCGGGCAAGGACAGCAGTGATGCACGCAACGGTCTTCCAATTATCTCCGGCAATAATTAGCTGAAAATGTTCGGGCTCGGAGAAAGAGAGAAAGAGAGAAAGAGAGAAAGAGAGAGGGAGAGAGAGAGATCGCCGTGCTGTAGGGAAAAGGTAGTGGAGTGCTGCACGCGAGAGAGAAAATTCCGGCCCGTAGGTTGCCAATAAACGACCCTAAATAGAGGGTATTAGAGGCGGGAAGCACGGAGGCGCGTTTAAGGATCGGCGGTGGAGAGGGGGTGAGGCAGGGAGGGGGTGGCGGCGTGTCGGGCACAGGGCTTGCCCAGCCCCCGAATACTTCGGCTGCCACAGACACGACCTCCAAATAATTCAAAGATACAAATTGCTCGCGAAACGAGCACCTCTCTCTCTCTCTCTCCCTCGCTCTCTCTCTCTCTCTCTCTTGCTCGCTCTCTTTCTCTCGTTTTCTCGCTCTCTCCAGCACCCTAGTCAGATCGATACACGGTGGCTGCCGCTTTCTACCGAGGCCAATATATCGCGGAACATATTTCCCCGCGTATTTGTTCGGCTTCGAACCAGCCGTGTCTGGAAAGTATGCGAGCAAGACAGCGGCAAGACTGAAACCAACCGCGAGGAGAACATCGTTTAGCTTGCTGCAATTTCTGTCGCGCCCTTCGGATACATTCGCTCGTCGCTTCCCGCGAATCCGTTCATTGGTTTGTTCGAAGTAGATTCGTTGGTTCACTGGTCATTTATTCAGTCGATTTTGCTTGATGTAAATTGGTTTGTTCGATGTGGGTTCATTCACTTGATTGTTTAGTGTTTTTATTTATTTTGTTTGCAGGACTTATTTATTCACTCCTTTGTTTGCAGGACTTATTTAATTACTCCTTTGTTTGCTATACTTATTTATTCATTCCTTTGTTTGCAGCACTTAAATAATCACTCATTTGTTTGGTGCACTTATTTATTCACTCCTTTGTTCGCAGGACTTATTTATTCACTTGTTTGTTTGCTGTAAATTCACGCACTAGTTTACTGCGAATTAATTCAGTGGTTTGTTCTAAAGTGTTAATATTATTCGTTCCAAATAAATCCCTAAACATCGTCCATTCCAAATAAATCCATCAATTAGTTATTTCGCCTTAAATTCGTCCCTCGCCGCCGACTGAGCCGAAATATATTCGTCAGCTCTACTATATTCCGGTACGTTGCTGGAAAAATATACAGCAACGCCGTGTAGTCGCGCGTAGGGGCCGTAATAAAATTCAATTGGCGAGGAAATAAGGTGGGACCCCGCGTCGACGTCGGTGTGTTTTCCACGGGGCTACGAAAGTTTGGCCGTTTCGCGCGCCGCGCGCGGTTTCTTCGGCGAGGGGGGAGAGGCTGGCAACTTCCAAGATAGAGACAGATAGCCGGGATAGGTCTTCCTGTCGGAGATTACGGCGCGGTTACATCGTAAGAGCATTAAGCGGGGCTTCCTCGCGCTCCGTTTGCCCGCGTGTCCGCGACGCCACCTCGAAAAATACGCGGCCGCCGCTCCGCGCGCGACCCGGGGAACAAACGGGGTTCGCAGGGAAAACAGCTACGCGAAGGCGTGGCCTGGTGACGCATGCATAGCAATGTACCATGGAACTTGTACCGTAAGTTATTAAACGCGGAGAATGTGAATTAGTAAATGTATACCTTTGAAAAGTAAGAGAAAAATCGCTTGTGTAAGTTGAATTAAATATATGAATTTCTTTGTTTAATAAGTGCGAAAATTATTTAATTACCAACAGTTGGGAGTTACTAGCTTTTAATTATTTTTGGTGGAAATCAAAATAATTGGTGGAGTCAAAATAATTCTCTCGATCTTTGTTCCCATTTAAAAAATTATTGACAGCATAACTGTTACAACAATTGTAAAATCCAACTTTATACGTATAAAATATACTAAAATATATACCCTAAAAAAATCTTAGGTCAGCTAAATAGTTTTAAATTGTGTATTAAATCGGCTAGGAGCGCAAAAAGATTAACACAGTCCTCGCGTAGTTTGTTCCCCTATGGTGGAGCAAGTTATGGCGGAGCCGGCAGCTTATAGGGTAGAAGGGTCGCCCCAAGTGCTCGCAGGGATCATGTTAGGGCCGTTCGGCAGCTTGACATTACGTATTCGTGTACCGAGTCTGATCGATCTATGCGCCGGACTAAGATTAATGGCCGTCGAGGTTGGCGGTCGAGGTTTTTTACCGGCGTAACCGAGCTACAAACCAGAGCACCGACTCCCTCTCCCTCCCTCACTCTCTCTCTATTTCTTTTTCGCTTGCTCTCCCACTTTCTTTCTTCGACGTGCTCCTCCTCCGGTATCTGCAACCTGGCCTTCTTCCGAGACATTTGCATAGAAGAAAGTCACCCTCCTCGTTCTGAAATATTCGCGGCCTTGGTCTTCTTGGCTGAGACCTTCGATCCTGCTCGTGCAGCACCGCGACTTGCTGTCGCTCGTTCCGACACCGGCGACGCATACGAACATTTCTCGGCACTTAACCCTTTGTCTAATTTCAATCTTCAAAGCTATATTTATATATTTATTTTTATTTCTGAAATTGAAACATATTATACAGCTGGTCGAGATAGGAATTTTGGATCTAAGCTTAAAAGTGGCATCGAGTGCGAAGAGTTAAGAGCGAAGTAATGTTAATGAAGCTGTCCGGAAAGGAAATGGTAGCGCAGTGGGTTAATCCGGAATACGCTGTGCAGGTGCAACTGCAACACGGTTAATCAACGGCTGGCGCGTCTTTGTCCCGCGTCCAATTAATTCTCGTTTTTGACCGGCCATGGAGCAGCAGAGCGAGAGAGAGATAGAGAGAGAGAGAGAGAGAGAGAAATATGGAGAGAGAGAGGGGTGACAGGGAGCGAGAGGGAAGGGATTAAAGTGGACCGCGAGCGAGACGTGTCTTTCCCAATTAATCGGTCGGCCGGACGCTTAATTAGGCGGCTCGTTACCGGAAGTGTCTTCGTTAAAATATATTTACGGAAGCGCGATAACGCTAGCAAATTCCCGTGAAACGTGTTCACCTGCATCCGACTGGAGCACACGCGCTAATAAACGTCAGGCCGGTGACGGCTCGCAGCTGTTCCTCGCATTATCATCCACTCCTTCTCTCTCTCTTTCTCTCTTTCTCTCTCTCTCTTCGTTCTATTTAGTTTAGACATTCGAGACCTCTATTAACCCATTCGAGTCGTCGACCGACTCGTTGAAATTTCCAATAAACTGCTCCGGGAGCAAAAAGTCCCAAAGTCGAACGACCAATTGACGCGTTATGGGGAATATGGTGTTTTTTTATGGTGTTTGGAGATATTCGATTTACAAATTTCATTGCATTAGTAGAGCTATAATATACACTCGAGTCGGTATTTATGTTGAAATCTGCAATTGTTAGGCATTGTTATATGTACATCATTTTCGCCTTTTGTCATTTATTGTTTAAAGCATCGACAATGCATTTCTATTAAAGGCGAAATAGAATTGGTAATACTACTCTAGATTTTTTAATTCGTAGTTCCATTTGTAAATCACTTTGTAAGTTAATTCGATTTTTTAATTAGGATATCAGGGTTGCAGTTAGTTATCTGATTTAGTTGAGAGATATCAAGTTAAATTTATTTATCGTTAAAACGTCGTTAAGAAGTCGTTAAGACCTGATTAAAGGTGAGATAAATTTCTCTTCAAGTTAGTAAAAACTTATTTATATTCAGCCGATTATTGAAATCTTTGTGCAAAAATCTCAGCCACGAGTCTACCTCATTGTTATAATTATTAAATGTATACCTATTAAATATATAGGCATTATATAGCTATTAACAACAAAGGTATTGTTATGTCTACTAAATTTATAGTAAATAATATACCTATTAAATATACACATATTAAATACACCTATTAAATATACCTACTAAATATATAGGTATTACACAAACACTAACAACACAGCTACCAAACGCAGCTATTAAACATCAAGCGTCCACGAAACTCCCTAGAATTTAATAATTAATTCAGAAATGACGAAAAATTCCCGCCGAAACGAGCGCGCAATCCGAAGAGAAATTCACCGGACCCTAGGATCGATCGCGACAAATCCATCCTGGATCTTTCAGCTGGAACACCGCTCCTCGTAGCGGCAAAGTGAAACGGCGGGACGGTAGTAAAACGATCGTAAAATTTCCAGCTGAGCCGTGTTTCGTTCCGGATTCAGGATGAAAGAAGAGGGGAAGGAGGGGGGAGGAAGGAACGACAGACACCGGCGGAAAGAAAGGCTCGCGAGATCTCTCGCTCCGAATACGAAATCAGTATATGGTCGCGGGATGAATACGAACGGGGACAATCGGCGTAGTCAATCCGTTATTCGACGGTGTTAGGACTTCATCTTAGCAACTGGGTTACGATTCGGACAACTTCTGGCTCGAGGTTCGGTCCGATCTCTGTTAACCCTTCGAGTCGGTGACTCCGAGACGCCGTTCGAATTGTTCTATCTCGTTCTGAGATAAATTTTGTGTTAATAAAGTTTAAGTTTGAAAAGTTATTGAATAGTGAAATTGTTGCTATGAGGCATAAGAATTAATCTCGTATGCGTAAAAGTACACTTTGTTATATAAAAGGGAAACAGTGGGAGTAAGGAAAATTATTTCAGATTAACACTTAAAATGGCTTCGAGGGCAAAGGGTTAAGTTCGAGTTATTATCGAGTTATATTTAGTAAATCTTGCTTAAATTCTTTGTCACTTTGACTGTTTAATTATCGTTGATTGTTTGCGAAACGGCGTATATTCGTCACAGGTGAAGCTTCGCCTTGGCTGCGTTTCAGACCGATCGAAATTCAATCGCATATCGTTCGAGAATAGAGCATGCAGTTCGTTGCACCTGGAGGATAGAGTTTAGATTCGGTTGCAGTCGGAATGTAGGAACGTTTCGGAAGACGTTTACGTTCGGTAAACTTGATCGATAAATCCACGCTGGATCTTCTAAATGGGATCTACGGACCACTGGACCGTTGGTTATTAAGTGGAGCCATTCGATCCGCTGGATTTGTTAGGCAATGTCTGTCAAATCAGAGCAGCCGCCGTTAATTGGACCGGGGGCTGACCGCCGCGGCGCCGCGCGCGCCGCCAAATTAACCCCTGCGGTTTTAAAACTGTCGCCGCTAATATAGGCTCTTTGAATTATTAAGATATTTTGTGTAATTAATCGCGAGGAAATTGGAATAAAACGAAGGAGATATAATCATTTTATACTTTAATATTTATATAAATATGGGAAGAATTTTGCATGTGGCCGAAATCGATTTCTAAAATAAAATAAATGTTCGCAGTAGTTAAGATATTTATTTCTATTTATTTATCATTGTCTTATAGTCATCAGAAATTAATAATAAAATTCTGACATTAAATATCAAGCTCAACTAAACTAAGATATTTATTGAATTATTTATTCTAGTTCTCCACCCCTAAGATCCATATAGCTTAATAAATCACTAAAAATCGAATAATCACCAATTTCTAAAAGTTAACTTAATAACTACATATATCGCAGAATTCTTCAGATCTGTCCACCTCGAAGCGGAATAAACGCGGTCGCGACGCGGTATCCGCATCCTCCTCGGCGTCCCATTTGCAGTCCGCCGCAGTCGCGTCTCCGTAAAAACGTGTCTCGCGGCCGGCGGAGGTTGGGTCAAGGATATGTCCGGCAAATAACGCAGGAAGTAAACGGTATCGCGGTGAGCAACGTGGTTGGTTGTCCACTCCGCGGTAAAAGAGCGACGCCGTATGAGAATGGGAAATTAGAGAACGGGGACGGAAAGGGGGGTCGGGTCGGGCCGGGCCGCGTAAAAAGCAAATACCCGCGGAAAAAAAGGCCGGGAGAGATAAGCGTCATTTATGCCGGCTGGCAAAGAGAATACCGAACGTATCCGGGGCCGGCCTTTGATCTCGACGGTTCGCCCGGTTGTGTCTAGTTTCGTCTCTTCCGCACCCGCGTTTCGAATGAAATTTATCCTGGCTAGGGAGCGGAAACGCGATGACGGAAGGGCCCGTTTTCATGAAAGGGTCGTCCTTTCGAGAAAACGTGGAAACATGCTAACGTCACACGGAATTGTGCGACACTGTGTCATGTTCGAAGAGCGCGAGGTTTTAAGCACTTTCTATCAGAATGGAAGATTGCTCGCAAATGTTTGGATAATAGATAATTCGTATAATGATTGTTATTTAGTGATTGGGGTGGATATTATTCTTATTAATTGGTATAGTAGATTTTTATATAGATTAAATTCGTTTATCTTTCCAAATCGTATTTCGCTGATGGAACATGATTTGAAAAGGTCAACGAATTCAATCTACAAAATATGGTATAATATAATATGATGTAATATAATATATTAAGTGAATATAATATTGCCCTTCATTCGTTCAGTATCTTTTGAAGCCTTCAAAGAAGCTCCGTAAAAGGGGTTGCAAATTCATTATCAAAAAATAAATTAATAAACAATAACTAACGATAATAATAAATAACACTGAATAACAACAAACATCCATAAATCATAAAAATAATAACAAGAACATAACGAAACCTAATTTTAACAAAAATACGTATATATATAGTTAACTAACTCCAGCTCGCAGCACAATGCCATTAAACCTAGCATGCACTCATAGAACGTGACACGATCTCTCGCGCGCGAGTTCACGTGACGGGACATTACCGCGTTCCCACTGACACCGTGGACAACGAAGAAACGTCCTGCCAGCGGTGGTCGAGGAGACCTCTTCGGTGGATTTACCGGCGGCGTACGGTTTTATTTACGAGCGTTGTTCAGCGGCCCCGCGATGTTTATCCGAATTTTATGAAAGATCGCGGCGATAAAAGGTTAGCCCGCGGGCCGAATCCACGGCGCGGCAATTTTTGGGAACCAACTCACGAGCCGATGCGAGCACAGAGGGGGGACGCCGTCGTGGGTCCCGAAGTTTCTCCTCGACGCTCGTCGACGACTGCTACCCGTGCAAAGGGTTTCGTCGACGCACGGCGAACAAAAAAAAAAAAAAAGAACGACGTAGTTTTCGGAGGACGTGACAGGCGCCCGCGCGAAATTAATCCGCCGCGCAAAGGGATGAAGCTCCGGGGCACCGTGGACGCTGCAAACGGGATAAAACGCGGCGGAACCGTTGCCGGC